>NC_091455.1:198354333-198576833 GCF_027789765.1 Dendropsophus ebraccatus | reverse complement strand
TATTTTAATTATTTTTTTTATTTTAATTATTTTTTTATTTTAATTATTTTTTATTATTATTATTATTATTATTATTATTATTATTTATTTTATTATTATTATTATTTATTTTATTATTATTATTATTATTATTATTTATATTATTATTATTAATATTCATTTTATTATTATTATTAATATTTATTTTATTATTATTATTATTATTATTATTTATTTTATTATTATTATTATTATTTATTTTATTATTATTATTATTATTTATTTTATTATTTTTATTAACTGTTGCATATTACCCTTAGGCTAGGTTCACACTGCGTTTTTGCAATCCGCTTTTTTTCATCCGTCTCTTGCAAAAAACGGATGGAAAAAAGGATGCATTTGTGTGCATCCGCTTTTCCATTGACTTCCATTGTAAAAGAAACGGATCCGGTTTTTTTTAACTGACACAAGTAGTGTCAGCTACGTTTTTGTGTCAGTTAAAAAAAAAATGGATCCGTTTTGATCCTTTTTTTTTTTTTTTTTTTTTTTACAGTGGAAGTCAATGGAAAAATGGATCAAAACTGATGCACACAAATGCATATTAACTATTACATATTACATATACAGTGAGTCCAAGAAGTATTTGATCCCTTGCTGATTTTCTTTGTTTGCCCACTAATAAAGACATGATCATTCTATACTTTAAATGTTAGATGTATTCTTACATGGAGAGACAGAATATTAAAAAGAAAATCCAGAAAATAAATCTAAGGAATATATATTAATTGATTTGTATTTCATGGAGTGAAATAAGTATTTGATCCTTTAGTATTCATTAGCAGTTCTGGCTTTTACAGACCAGTTAGACACTCTCAATCAACTTGTTACCTGACCTGAAGCCACCTGTTCTCACTAATCACTTGTGTGAAAAACAACTGTCCACAGAATCAGACAGATCACACAGATTTCAAGTCTCCAACATGGGTAAAACCAAAGAGCTGTCACAGGACCTCAGAGTCAGAATTGTTGACCTTCACAAAGCTGGAATGGGCTACAAAAAGATTGGTAAGGTGTTGGATGTGAAAGTAACAACTATTGGTGCAATTATCAGAAAGTTTAAAGAGTATAACATGACAATCAACAGACCTCGGCCCGGTGCTCCAAAGAAGATTTCGCCTCGTGGGGTGGCAATGATGCTGAGAACAGTCAGAAATCGTCCTGCAACCACTCGGCAGGAGTTAGCAAATGACCTGAAGGCAGCTGGGACCACAGTTTGCAAGGAAACAATTGGCAACACTTTGCGCAACAATGGATTCACATTGTGCAGTGCCCGAAAGGTACCCCTGCTGAAGAGAGCACATGTGGAGGCGCGCCTCAAATATGCCAATGATCATTTGAAAGATGAACCAAGTTATTGGGAGAAGGTTTTGTGGTCAGATGAGACCAAAATTGAACTTTTTGGCCTCAACTCCACCCGCCATGTGTGGAGGAAGAAAAATGCTGCCTATGACCCCAAGAACACTGTGCCCACCGTCAAGCATGGAGGTGGAAGCATAATGTTTTGGGGGTGTTTCTCTGCCAAGGGTACAGGGCTACTTCACCGCATCACTGGGAAGATGGAAGGAGCCATGTACCGCACAATCCTAAGGGACAACCTCCTCCCCTCTGCCAGGGTTCTGAAAATGGGCCGTGGTTGGGTCTTCCAACATGATAACGACCCTAAACATACAGCAAAGGCAACAAAGGATTGGCTCAAGAAAAATCACATTAAGGTCATGGAGTGGCCCAGCCAGTCGCCAGACCTCAATCCGATCTATGGAGGGAGCTGAAGGTCAGAGTTGCCAAGCGACAGCCCACCAACCTTCATGATTTAGAGAGAATCTGCAAAGAAGAGTGGGCCAAAATTCCCCCTGGTGTGTGCGCTAAACTTGTGGTTAACTACAACAAACGTCTCACCACTGTGCTTGCAAACAAAGGCTTTGCCACGAAGTATTGAGTGTGTTTGGCAAGAGGGATCAAATACTTATTGTCCTCATTGAAATACAAATTAATTAAAATATATTCTTTAAAATTATATTCTGGATTTTTTTCTTGATATTCTGTCTCTCCATGTTAGAATATATCTACCATTAAAAGTGCTGAAGGATAGTGTCTTTATTAGTGGGCAAACAAAGAAAATCACCAAGGGATCAAATACTACTTGGACTCACTGTATATATATATATTTTTTTATATTTTTTGTACGTAAATGCTAACTGAATTTTAATAAATTATTTGTATGGCACCAACTTATCCGGCAGCATTTTACATCGATTGCCATTACTTCTATTGGTCCCTGTGCCCATCAGGGCTAACAATCTGTATGGTTTGAAGTGTGGGAGGTAACTGGTGAATGCTCAATAAACCCAAACACAGTGAGAACGTGAAAACTCAGTGCCTAAAACTGAGCCATTGTGCATCCCCATATGTTATTGGGTTATATAAAAGGGGTTTCTTTACCTTTCTGCAGTCACGATTGCTTTTTGTCTGCTATGTTGTTTTAATTGCTCTAACTTCCTGTCTTGTGTACCTACTATTTCACTAGGTGGGAGGCTCTCGCGCGCGCGTGTGTGTGTGTTTAGTGGACAGTTATAGTCATATAAGTAAAGTGGGAGGCAGATAATGTTGGCTAAATTCCCAGCTAGAGTGTACAGTAGGAACAGGAAGTCTATTGCAGGATGTACACTGGACAGGATATTGGGCAATGAAGCGGAGGAAAAGTATGAAAGACAAGAGAAGGGTAGTAAAATACCTCTACCAGTATATGTTTATTAGATGGTTGAAAATTGGGTTCATTATCAAGAACACCTTAGGGAAGTGCAGAAACAATGCAACCAGAAAGCAGTAATAACTGGGTAATAACTGATAGCTCAGTGGACGTCCAGTGGGAACCCATCTTTGGCCACGTTTTGAATAGGTCAGTGGTTAAGCATGCACACCGCCAACTCCGCTCACTTTTTTTTTTTTTTTTTTTTTATAATATATATTCAATTTTCCAAATAAAAGTACATTAATAACAATGAAGTCTACATAGTACGTACATTTCCGGTAACCTGGTAATACAAAACTACAATAGTCACATTCTGAGTTGGACAGAGTGAAAGGAAGAGCAAGAACCACTTCTACCAAGTCACATATCTGGCAGTCGCAAGGGGCCTAGAGACCCCGCTATATCCGCTTTACAGTACCACTCCGTATATCTAAACGGTTTAACTATATCAACAATAGCGGATTGGTCATAGTGTGTAATAATGAATGTTTTCCATTTCTGGAAGAACTTTGTAACAGATTTCTCTTTGTGCCTTTCTGTGTCAATTCTGTCAATACCCAAGAAAGTCTTCATCTGCTCTATCACCAAAGGTATATCAGGGGGGGAGGGAGATAACCAATTAAAAAGGTCCGTTCACTCTTTATGGTACTGCCAGAGACAGTGCTCGACCCCACTACGTTTAAATGGGGGGACACTGAACCTATTCTATTCTAGTGAGCGGTGGGGGTCCCAGACAGGCTACTACTAAACTGGAAGCTGTCTAGTGGATAGGTGATATCCTGTCAGCTCTGCTACATCAGTGTGAGCGTATGTTGGGCCCTTGGGCGAAAGTGACATCTGTCGTCTGAAGCTACAGGAGCATAAATCACCCTGGGATCACTCTGATATGATATAGGTGGGGTACAAAGAAGCAATATGGAGGCAGCACGTCCAAAAAAAACCTCACTTCAATTCACACCAGTGCAACGTTTCAGCTCATAGTGTAGCCTTTCTCAGGGCTACACTATGAGCTGAAACGTTGCACTGATGTGAATTAAAGTGACGGGGTTTTTTTGGACGTGCTGCCTCCATATTGCTTCTTTGGATTGAAAGACGTGCCTGGGTCCGGCTCGGTGAGACTAACACCCATCTATTAATTTTTTCTGGTGTTGCTGGGATTTGTTGTTTTTGCCATAGGTGGGGTACATACACTGAATATATACATTTATTTTATGATTTATGTGAGATGATATAGTTTTATTTGTAAGTTACACCAGAGCGTTCCCTTACCTGTATGTCTTAGTATAGTCACAAAATGCAGTCCTGTCTCCTGAATCAGCAGCTATATCGATCTCTCCCATTCTGCATCAGCGGACTGACTTCTGTTTCTTAGCTGAACTGTAATGTCTTTTTCTTTCAGACCCCTGAATGGTCAGAAGATGACCTGAGCCAGCTGGCGAGAAACATGGTCAAGTTCCCAGGGGGGACCCCTGGCCGATGGGAGAAGATTGCACACGAATTGGGTCGATCAGTGGCAGATGTGAGTTGACGTTGGTTTGCATTGCACTGTAATAAGTGGCAAACCAAACAAGACAGGCAGGGGACGAGGCAGCCGAGGGTGAAGCCCGACACTGTCTTTTCAAAGTGACCACAATCCTTTTAGGTCCTGGAAGTGAACCATTAACTGCAGCAAGAAGCAGATGTGTGCCCGTCCCCTGCTCCACAATAACAGCTGTAATTGATCAGCTGTACAGGGGATTTCACTGCTCCCAGGTTTAGGCTACTGTAACCCGATCACAGAAAAACAATGCCATTACGCTGGTGGAAGTAACCCCTCGCAGTCCGCAGGGGAAATAGCTGACTTGAATTCCTTCTCTAATTTCTCTTTAAATATATTTTCCATAAAACCTTCTTTTTTGAACAGTAGACATTAGGAGGAACATTAACAATATCAAAGCCATAGTACTATATAGCATACTATTAGAACATTTGACTGGATTTTGCTCCACAAAGATAGGTTGGTTTGGGTCATTATTGATCACACAATCCAATCTATAGAAAAATGTGTTGGTGCAAATGCACCAGTGGGATCCATTGACCACCTAGAAAACCATTGGTGTAAGATGTCACTTTAATGAGCAGTATAGGGCTATGCAGAAAGTGACTGGTCTGTGGGAGGTTGAGTCTTAAAGTGACACTGTCACCCCCTTTTTGCATTGTGACTTCTCTACTCAGGTGTAAAGGGTAAATTTAGCAGTTTTCATACCTTATTTTATGCAATATGTCATGGTGCTTGTTCAAGTAAAAAGTGATCTTTTATCAACTGCAGATTGTGGTATGTGGTCGGGGCTCCACTGCAACAGCTCCACTTAGCCCTGCCCACAGCACCACTGTTGGCCCCTCCCCTCCATGACGTCATCAACACACAGGCCCCACCCCTAAAGGTTTAGGCCGAACCCCCTCTAGGTCAGCCCATACCAATGGGCGGGGCTAAGTGGCGCTGTGATTTGCTGTAACAAACGATCACTAGTGATAACTAGCAATTTTATAGCGAACAATTTACACATTATTATACGGAATGATTTCTGTACTGAAAGATCATTTTTACATTGCCGCTTTAATAGTCCGTGCCAGAGAAATTACTTGGGCAAATTAGCAAATTGTTGAAACACCAACAATTTTTTTTTTTTTTTTTTTTTTTTTTTTTACACCTATTACATCTAATCGATCATTTAGTGGGCTTTTGAACGATAATCGCTCCATGTAATTTAAGTATTCCCACCACATCCCATTGATATAGTATGCCACCATTGTCTGGTCAGTTGAGGTCTGGCCCCTAACAATTGCCTAGAACAAAAGGGCTTCTCTCTGCTTTCCCTGGCATGTTACCACTCCCAGCCTGGTGTACTACATAGAGCAGGGAAGGTCCAGTGAAGGGTTGGTGAACAGTAATGTTATATTCAGGAAACATTCAAATCCAGTACTGAGCAAAAAGTATCTCAGTCTTACAGGTGTTCTGCATAGCATTGCAACACAAAAATGCTGCTGTCACTTAGAGAGCTCCCCTGTCTATTTAGAGAGTAGCTTTGAGCTCTGCTTCTCCTGCTCACTCAGAGAAAGCATGAAAGTCCCCCCCCCCCCCCAAATAGAGAGCTTAAAAATTCCTACCTCCCCTGCACACTTAGAGGGAACCTGTGAGTCCTGCTCCCCCACCCCCTCATAGAGCCTGAGTCTTGCTCCCCCCCCCCATTAGAGCCTGTGAGTCCTGCTTTCCCCATCCCCTCATAAAGGGAGCCTGTGAGTCCTGCTTCCCCCACCCCCTCATAGAGGGAGCCTGTGGGTCTAGCTCCCCCCATAGAGCCTGTGAGTCCTTCTTTCCCCACCCCCTCATAGAGAGAACCTGTAAGTCCTGCTCCCCCCATAGAGCCTGTGAGTCCTGCTTTACCCACCCCCTCATAAAGGGAGCTTGTGAGTCCTGCTTCCCCCCCCCATAGAACCTGTGAGTCCTGCTCCCCTGCATAGAGCCTGAGTCCTGCTTCCCCCCAATAGAGCCTGTAAGTCCTGCTTCCCCCCCATAGAACCTGTGAGTCCTGCTTTCCCCACCCCCTCATAGAGAGAACCTGAGTCCTGCTCCCCCTCCATAGAGCCTGTGAGTCCTGCCCCCCCATAGTCTGTGAGTCCTGCTTTACCCACCCCCTCATAAAGGGAGCTTGTGAGTCCTGCTTCCCCCACATAGTTAGCCTGTGAGTCTATCTCCCCCCCATAGAGCCTGTGAGTCTAGCTCCCCCCCATACAGCCTGTGAGTCCTGCTCCCCCCCCCCATAGAGCCTGTGAGTCCTGCTCCCCTGCATAGAGCCTGTGAGTCCTGTTCACCCCCCCATAGAGCCTGTGAGTCCTGCTTTCCCCACCCCCTCATAGAAAGAACCTGAGTCCTGCTCCCCCCCCATAGAGCCTGTGAGTCCTGCCCCCCCATAGAACCTGTGAGTCCTGCTTTCCCCGCCCCCTCATAGAGAGAACCTGTGAGTCCTGCTCCCCCCCCCCATAGAGCCTGAGAGTCCTGCTTCCCCCACCCCCACATAGAGTGATCCTGTGAGTCCTGTTTTTCCCCCTATGCTACAAGATGCCCATGAATGCTTTCACCATACACTGTGATTTACAGCTTTGCATGTATACTAAGGGCACATTTACACGTCTGCAGTTGTGGACAAAACTTAGGGCCAATGCCTTTCAATAGCCCTGTTCACACGTCCGTACGTGTGTAGGGGGCCGCGATCCGTACCGCAAAAAAAAAAAAAAAGCACCTGTTGTAGTGTGGACCAGAATTTGCGCCATGGATCGCTATCCCAATGTAGTGCCAGTGTAGTGCTCTACTGATACAAATTCGCAGTGCGGTCCACAGCCGCGGGTTGCACCATGGACGTGTAGTGTGGTCTAACTGAATTTATAAGCTACCGCAGGAAGAAAGTGTTGATAAGAGGAATATGTGGTAACATACAGCTACGTCTAGTTCAGACGCTTCCAATTAGAGGAGTGTAGATCGTGGCCATAAAACTGCGTAAAATTAATAAACAAGTATTGTGGTTACCATGCAACATATTCTGTATTCATACATAATAAGGAGCAGAAAGCGTTACGTTCCTGACCTCTTGTTGGTTATGTAGAATATAGTTATTTTTATTCTCTAATTTCTCCTGATTGGACAGTACGGTAATTAGTGAAGCGTTGCCGCATTGCCCTTCCAGCTCTCCCATCCTTAGGAACAGATGTTCCATTCCACAAATGATGGTTCCTCCACTTTGCAGACCTGCCCGGTGTATATGTTTTCACCTTATTTACTCAGGATGGTGTCGTATCTCTTCACGTAGACGCATAATGTTTTCATACACTTCTCTTCTGGAAAGGGTTAATTGGTTTTGTTTCCCTAATTTTATAAAGAGAAGCCAGATTGTGATTGTTGTAATCGCAGTTCCTGCCTGTTGACCCGGTTACCTGTAGCCTGTTCTCCCCATCAGCTTATTCACATCTGTTCCTTGACCCATTTTCCGCGCTCAGCGTGTAGCCCCAGGCTTACTACCCATTGCCATTCCTCAAGAGCAGTCCGACCAGTTTGTTTTCCCCCCGTTCAGCGTCTCTTTACACAAATAACTAGGAGCTCACTGCCTTAAACACTTTGCCACATGAAAGCATGATGTGGGCGGCCGTAGCTTTCTTTTTAATTATATTTTACAACTACTTTACCATTACTAGTCCTTTACATCTTTCAGATGAGTGGCGTCTAAACATGCTGATAGTCCATTAGGAGGGCGGTCAGATCTTGTCTGGGCCTTTAAAAAAAAAAAAAAAAGTTTCCAACCCATTGAAGCGTGCAGCACGTGTCCCAGTGTGGCCATTTTTGGTTCCTATTAGATAATATTGTTAAATATATTTGTAAGTGTGTTAAAAGGGGCACTACATGTTCTATACTGTCATAGTGAGATGTGGTCTCTTGTTGTATACAGATGCGCCCAAGCAAAGCTGACAATTTAAAGGGGTTATTCAATGCTACAAAAACATGGCTACTTTCTTCCAGAAGCAGCGGGTCTCTTGTCTCCAGTTCAGGTGTGGTCTGCAATTAAGCTCCATTCACTTCAATAGAAATGAGTTGCAAAATTCCACCCGAACTAAGGACAAGAGTGGTGCTGTCTCTAGAAGAAAGTGACCATGTCTTTGTAGTGCTGGATAACCCCTTTAATGTGTGTGGGCTGGAGAAGCAGGGACTCACAGGCTTATATAGGAGTTGGGGGGGGGGGGGGGGGTAAAAGCAGGACTCTCTAAATAAGAGGGGGAAGCAGGACTTGTAGGGGTACTTGTCCAGGCGCTGATTCGGGCTGCCAAGCAAGGCATCCGAAATGCCGGACAGTTTCTGGATACCCCTATACGGTTCTTTGAGGCATCCAAAACTAAAATTCTGGACAGTTATAGGACATTTTCTATAATTTCCGGGCCTATTTTATAGAGCAGACACCATTCAGGAAAAATAGTCAAGGGTATCCATGCCCAATAGAACCCCATGGGTCCTGGTAAGAAATCCGGATAGATTTTCCTGGTGTGAAGTGGCTGGGAGACACAGGAGTCCCAGGTGTTGGGAGTGGGTAGGGTGCTTGTGCCAGGTAAACAGGCCTTTTACTTACGGAATTAAGTAATACCAAAGGGTTTAGTAGAAAACTATATCTCCCTCTAAGTGTTTTTCTGTTGTCTAATGCAGTCATCAGATAGAAGACCTGAAAGATCTGCTTTGTGTTCAATAGGTTGCAGTATTTATGGCTCTGTAATGTGTGATTTTCCTTATACCCTCTGAAATGTACTGTGCTGTGGAACATGTTGGCTTTATAAAGTTTATTATGATTATTATTATTGCTGTGACAACAAAACAATCATCATCATATAGTGGTAAGTACTCTGCGTTACTGCTGGAGAAATAATAATAATGCTGCCATGACCGTATAGTGGTAAGTACTCTTTGTGCTGGAGGAATAATAATAATTAATAATAATAATAATGCTGCCATGACCGTATAGTGGTAAGTACTCTTTGTGCTGGAGGAATAATAATAATTAATAATAATAATAATGCTGCCATGACCGTATAGTGGTAAGTACTCTTTGTGCTGGAGGAATAATAATAAATAATAATAATAATAATAATAATAATGCTGCCATGACTGTATAGTGGTAAGTACTCTTTGTGCTGGAGGAATAATAATAATTAATAATAATAATAATAATAATGCTGCCATGACTGTATAGTGGTAAGTACTCTGTGCTGGAGGAATAATAATAATTAATAATAATACTGCCATGACTGTATAGTGGTAAGTACTCTGTTTGTGCTGGAGGAATAATAATAATTAATAATAATACTGCCATGACTGTATAGTGGTAAGTACTGTTTTGTTGTCCCAGCAATAATAATAATAGAGTACTTACCACTATACATGGCAGCATTTTTATTATTATTCCTCCTCTAGCACAAACAGAGTACTTACCACTATACGATAATGGCATTATTATTATTCCTCTAGCAGTAATGCAGAGTACTTACCACTATATGATGATTATTATTGCTGTGACAACAACGCAGAGTACTTACCACTATACAACCATGGCAGCATTATTATTCTTATTCCTTCAGCAGAAACGCAGAGTACTTGTCACTATACGATTATGGCAACGTTATTCGTGTCTTTATCTCAAGTAGCCTTAGAACAGCCCCTTGATCTATGGACGGATTGGGGTGTAAGGGAACATGTGTTGTGTATGAAGTCATTCCCCCTGAAGATCAACTTCCCAGATAGGAGTTGGGGGTTATGTGTAAGTTGTCATTGTTAGTGGATGTGATAGAAACCTAGGTCTCAATGGACACATCCCATGCATAGAATATACCTTTGGGATGATTATATGCGCACCGTGGCCTCCGAGATCAACCACTGGGGCAACGCCGAATCTGCATTTTAAGACTCCAGTTCATTACTACAGAAATTTTCGAAGCGCCTACTCTCCACCTTCGTTCATCCGTTTGTAGGGTCTCTGGTTAGGTTTTGAGTGGAGCCAACGGAGAGAACAATATGTGAATCATTACACGATCTTACAGTGGCCACACACGCTCTTAGCGCGGGTAAAATGTTTACAATGTTAATTTATAGCTTTCACCAGATGATTTTTGTAACCACAAAGGCCACTTAAATAGTAAAAATAACAGGAAGCACAAAGTGTCTGGCATGCAAAACAGGCCATAATGTGATTATTAGCTGCAGCTTTTTTAAATTAAAGGCCACAAATTCTCGGGTTTCCTACTTGTGAAGCAGAACGCCTTCCCGGCCCGAGAGGATGTAAACCGATTCTGCCTCTCTCTGTGGTTACTAATCTCCTGCATTCAGGTTGCGATAGCAGACTGATAGGGGATTTGCCTGCTGCCTGGAAAAGGGCTCAGGTAGGCAGGAAAACAACAGACAGGTGGATAGATTTAAGACGACTTTCTTAATTACCGGCCAGCCGCGCCATGTGAGCAGAAGTGCTCCGCGAGATAAATCGTCCCTCTTGTCTCCAAAGAGAAATCGTAGAAGTTAATTTAAGGAACACTAAACCCTGCAACCGCTGAACCATTCACATTGTACAGAAATGCGACATTTGCATCAGGTTTCTCCTTCTCTGAGCCGCTTTCTACAGCAGTTGTGAAGTTGTTTTTTTATAATTTTTTTGCCCCTTTTCTTTACAGCTGTTGTAGACAATGGCTGCATCTTGTATTACAGCAACGTATAAGGAGGCTTCACAGGCCGGAGGCAGACGTGTTTTCTGGGTGACTGCGTATAGATCTCGTTGTCCAGGTTTTCTTGGCAGCTCAGCATTTTGTAGAGCGTTTGCAGGAAACACATTGGTCTAGACCAGAGTTCTCCCCAATGTGTGGATTTCCAGCTGTCCTAAAACTACTATCATGCCCTGACTACAGAAGTACAGACAGTGCAGACATGTTTCTAGCTGCTTGAGTGAGGATTCAACCTGTAGAGTGTTTACAGGAAACCTCTCTGTTATAGACCAGTCTTGCTGACCTATCGTATTAGGATGAATAACCCCTTTAGGTACGTAAGGGATATGTGGCTGTAGGGAGGAAAGAGGTAAAAATTAGAGTTAAGCGAACCGGGTTCGGGTTCGAGTACATCCGAACCCGAATGATCGTCATTTGATTAGCTGGGGCTGCTGAACTTGGATAAAGCTCTAAGGTTGTCTGGAAAACATGGATACAGCCAATGACTATATCCATGTTTTCCACATAGCCTTAGGGCTTTATCCAAGTTCAGCAGTCCCCGCTAATCAAATGCCAAAAATGGCGAAAAACCCGGTTCGCTCATCTCTATTAAAGGGGTTGTCCGACGCTAAAAAATTATTCACAGAATAACACACATTACAAAGTTATACAACTTTGTAATGTATGTTATGTCTGTGAATGGTCCCCTTCCCCGTGTCCCCCCACCCCCACCCGTGTACCCGGAAGTGTGGTGCGCTATACATACCTGTCACGTGCGGCCACGTCATCAGCTGCTCAGCTGCGATTGACTGAGCACAGTTATGCTCAGCCAATCGCGGCTGAGCTTCGGATGACGCTGCAGAGGGCGGCCGGCACTCGGGAAGATCCGCCGCCCGCCCGAAGAAGACGTCACTGCTGAGGATCGGAGACCGTGGTCGGCACGTGACAGGTGAGTATAGCGCACCACACTTCCGGGTACACGGGTCGGGGTGGTGGGACACGGGGAAGGGGGCCATTCACAGACATAACATACATTACAAAGTTGTATAACTTTGTAATGTGTGTTATTCTGTGAATAATTTTTTAGCGCCGGACAACCCCTTTAAGCAACATGCCAACAGCCATAAGCTTGTATATATGTTGTCCAGGATTCCATAGGGCTGCAACCTACTTGAGCAGCCACCACTATTCAAATACGACATGCTCGGTTTCGGACGAACCAGAGTGTGCGAGAAGTTTGCTCAACTTTGCTAACAATCCTTCTTGGCCTCTGGTGTCTGAGAAGATTCCAGTTACATATATGGCACGTTGTAAATTGGGGCCCATTATAGATTTTTGCACTGGGGCCCAGAAACTATGGCTCTGGTCTATAAATATTGAGCATGGTTTATAGGGCCTTTTTTTATTGAATGAAAGATTTTGGCCAGGATTTAGTGTGAGTGGGATTTAATACGTTGCAGACGTCAGACCGGTCTAAGAAAATAGACTGTGGACCATAAAACATCTGAGCGTTTTACATGTAATGTCTGCCCTTGTGTGTGTAGCCACATACCTGGGCGTAAAGGTGGTATATCATAGGATAAGAGATCACCTTTGTGAAAGGTGTCCATCAGTGATACATACTAGGAGGAGATCCTTTCTGCTATTGTTGGGCCTATAGTTACAAACTGGATGCCCCAAACTCAGAAATCCTTGGATGGCCCCGCACCCTACATCATTGTATCTATGTCCCCTGTAAATACAGGTATGTATCACAGCCCTTAAAAATGCATGTAGAATGCTCTTGTATAGCAAGTGTTAAACATACAGGTATGTGTTTTAGTATGTTCTTAAACTGCATGTTTACCCTGTTATGTTTTCTCATTGTAAATTATGTTGAAAAGTTCAGTTCAAATACTTTTACTGCGCATGTCAAAGTATGAAGATGGAAACATATAATTCTCAAAAAAAAAAAAAAAACATTTTTGCTGTGTATACGTTTTTCATGAAGGAAAGAAAAGAGCGAAAAAAAAAGTATATGTAGTAAAGACGTAATAGTAAAAAATACACACTTTTGCTCTTCATTTTTTCATTTAGTTTGTTAAAGCAATATGTTCAGTAGGTTTTTTATGAATCGTATTACGCTCAATTTATTCTAAGAAGTGAACAAGTCCTTAGGCCAGTTTCACACTAGCGTAATTCGGCCGTATTTTTGGATCTGTAATTCAGCCCGACCACAGGTTTATCCCCCAATGCTTTCCGTTCGGGTCATTGGACGCACGGGTGGCCCAGGACTTGCTCCCATATAGTATTGATTGAATGATGCTAGTGTGAAACTGGCTTTACTGTAATAGATAACAGATTCAATCATATTATGCAAGAAATATCCGCTTATATGTATGTATATACCATGGGTGAAACTTTTAAATACCCATAAAATGCAAAAGGCTGCTGCAATGGAGGTTATCCAAGATTATAAAAGCATTTCTGCTTTGCGGTCAGAGACCGGGGTCGTCCTCTATAGGCCTCCAGGCAGCCATGTTGCACTTGCCCATGAATATATTTTTGTGGCCTCTTCTCTTTTCCATCTTTTCAGTAGATGAATCTTTTCAGATTAGTGAATAAGAACAGCAGAGCATGAGTAGGTGACGTTGGCCGTGATCTGAGCCCATGCTGAGGATGTAGGTAAAGTCTTGTTCTAGGCGTGACCGCCAGGCATTTAATATGTTGAGTTTATCCATCAAGAGGGGAGGACTTCACTCCTATCCTCCTATTAATATTATGATTTGCTGTTGACATGCGTTATTATTTTTTCCTGCCTGCTGGTGGAAACAAGGCAGGAGTTGCTTTGCACAGTTATTTGTGTTCACAAGAATCCGCTGACCCTTGGGTTTTCACATCTGCCCGCCCTTCTTCACTACAATGGGCTTGGCAGGCAGCCACCGCTAATGTGACTAATGAAACAAGGTTAACCCCCAATACGACTTTCAATTCTAGCTTATAGTGAGAAATCCAGGTCTTCAGAAAGTAGGATGTACCCCATAGTCATCTTGCGCACACGCACAGATATGAACCTGGCTGCCATTGAGGGTAGGATGGTGATAGGGATTGATCAGTTCAAGGTTGATCCTGGTGTTCAGTTTATTTGAATGTCATTTCTCCCAAACTCAGATTAAAAATAAATAAAAAGTTAATGAGAATTCCACAATCCAGGTTCTGGAGTTGCTTTTGTAAGTGTGTCTAGGTACTGCTTACACTTCTATGCACTAGTGGTAAGGCATAATCTTACTAGGAGTTAAGGTCCTTTTACAGTAAATGATTTATCTGCATATGAGCGTTGATCAGTGAGATTGGCGCTCATTTACAGTGCCTTTAGATAGGCTGGGCTGTATTGTTTGCGCAGTCATGGAAACTGACAGCACGGATATCTAGATCACACAGCAGTACTTACCTAGAGCACTGCTGCTGTGATCCGGCATCCTGTTCTCCAACTCTCCCACCCAACTGCTGTGTCTTCAGGCCCTGCCTCCTCTGGATGTCAATCATCCTGGAGGAGGCGGCGGTCTGAAGATACAGTGGCTGGATGAGAGAGCTGGTAAAGAGGATGCCGGATCACAGCAGCAGCGCACTAGGTAAGTATGTATTGCTGTAATATATGCATATTCTTGCTTTCAGAAGGATATGTGGACGATAACAATACATTTAAAAGCAGGCTCAATAAACACGATCCGCCAAGAATTGGGTATTTTCCCACTCATCCCGCTGATCGATCTCACTTTTACACAGGCCGATTATTGGCGGCAGGAGCGTTTCTTGCAGCGCTCCTGGCCGATAATCAGCCCATGTCAAAGGCCCAGCATTGCCCTCCTTGGATGGCTTCCTTTTCTCAAGCATATTTTGGTACTGCATAATAAATGGCTTGTAAAAAGGGATTGTTAGAAGAACAGACATTGGGAAATTCTGTAGTATAATATAGTTTTACATGGAATTAACGTTGGAATTGAATTCATCATTCCAGATTTGTGGTTTACAAATGTCATTGTTTTTTGCCTTCTTTTATTAAAAGAAAATAAGAAATGACTTCACTTTTTATTGCACTTGTCATAAAAGTGGGTAGGGCTTAGCAGGAGGGGTGGGGCCTCACACATTTCCTAGCGAATTTACGAAAATTCACATCAGAAATTGGCTTAATCAAAGCCTGGCTTTGGTCTAGGGTAGTCCACTTTCTAGCAGTTCCAAGGATTCAGAACACAATGTAAGGTATGTCCTTTCCATGTTTAAGCTGGTGCATGGCTCTTGGTATTACTGTTCTAGCCATACTGAGCCGTATGCTGGCTTGAAACTCATAAAGCGCATACCTTGCCTAGTGTTTTGTATCCTTGTATCCTAGATGGGAGTGTTTAGACTTAGAGATGTCCACAACTCAAGCATGCTCGAGTCCAATCATTCACCATTTAAATACCGGTGGTCAAAGAAGTTGGATGCAGCCCTAGGGAAAATATGGATACGGCCCTAGGCCATCGGTTGTATCAATGTTTTCCAGGACTCCCTAGGGCTGCATCCAACTTCCAGCCTCCAAAATTTAAAGCCCAACTATCCGACTTTAGCATGCTTGAGTTGCGCTCGTTTCTTTGTAGACTGTGACATATCGGGAGAACGAGCTGGAAGAAGTCCACACGCAGAATGAAGTTCTTAAAAAAAATATCTTTTTTTTTTTTTTTTTTTTTTTTTTTTGAGTGAAAATGACTTCTCCAGAATGGGTTTTACTGTAATATATTCAGCTTTATTTTTACTTATATTTTGTAGGTAACAACAAAGGCAAAGCAGGCAAAGGATCTAGTGTCCCATGCTCCAGGTGTGTATGAATTGGAGACATAACCGTTTACATATTAAGGAAAGGCTGTATGGAAAGTATAGGAAGGCATTAAAATTCTTTCCAGCTTATCCCGAGCCCGGAGTTAAATGGTGCTCATTCTCTCCATGATGAATCTGAGATTTTACATACGTACTGATCTGAGCCTACAAGGGAGTCAATAGTCTTACCCTCTATAGCCATCTCTGTCATTCGTACATTTTCTTCCTCATTAACTAGAATTTTGGCTACCCGTTCATATATATATTGGCAGGAAACGTTTTCCGAACCGGCACAAACCTGAAGCAATGATCTTTGGAAAGATAAAGGCAAAATATTAAAGTTACCGTATGGGTCACTTTAGCATCAAAATAGCGTAATCGCTTTTTTTTTTTTTTTTGCTTGTGTCCAAAGGGTTGAATGTGTATTCCCTTTTAATCTGGACTATCAAGGTAGAAAAACTGATAGCAAAACAGTAGCAAATAGAGTCCAATAACCTTTCCACACAGTCCACATTCCAGATTATTTGGCATTTCCGTCCCAGGAACAAGAGCCAGTATCATTAGGATTTCTAGACTGTTGGATGGCGGATCAATGGAATTTTATTTGTACATAGTAAACCATACAGTATATGACGCCACCAGTTTTTTGGGGGGGAATCTTTGATTTGCTTAGTATTTTTTGCTTTTTTTTTTTTTTCCAGGCACCATCAGATTGTCTGATTTGAAATGCGCAACGAAGATGAGTGTGACGCTACCTGACAGCCTAATCACTCAGCGGGAGGAAGATGATCCTGATTATGAGGAACGGGACGTCTCTGCTTGTCAGGGTGAGGCCCCGGTGACAGCAGCACGAGCCCGCAAAAGGAAGAGTACGAAGACAATAGACCCTGCCACCTCAGCCAAAGAAGAGGCAGAGGAGAAGGTCAGAGGCAGGCGGCAAAGAGACTTTGATACAGAGCAAGAGGCCGAAATACTGGGGGACAGCGATGAGGAGGGCAGAAAGAAGGAGCGAAATCGAGTACTAGAAGAGATATGGACTCAGAGCCAACAGAAGCTCCTAGAACTGGCACTACAGCAGTATCCAAAGGGGACAGCCGAGCGATGGGACAAAATAGCCAAGTGTGTCCCTGGGAAATCTAAGGTAACAAAGACTGATGGCTTTATCTTACTAATGGGAAAAAAAAGGTACTTATGTCAAAAAGTTAAGAATACCGGAAAGGACACGTAATACTTGTTTCACATTAGAGTTATACAGATAGCATTGGCTTTTAGCCTCCCCAATTACGGGTCTTGTAACCCACACTACCAGCTGTCGGTTCAGGTCATCAGACCCACATTCGGGCCAGATCTTGCAGCCGTGTAGTATGCTTGTGTAGAGTGATAGGAACTTTATATAGGAGAAGGACAAAAAGTTGGACACATGGCTTTTAGCAGATCATTGGCCGACCATTGACTTCTATTCCAAATCCTTTTAATAGAAACCTATTCCTCACCGTAATTTAGATGTTACACTGAGATAATAAACTTTGGTCAGGATAAAAAAGAGAGTGCTGTCTAAAATGAAGACTTTATATCCATCTGGAGAACAATTAGAATGGAAATGAGTGCTTAGTTATCTTAAATCTCTTCCTCTGGTTCTTCCAGCCCAGGGGTTGTAGTCATAGGGGGAGATTTACCAAAGGGTGTAAAATTTAGACTGATGCAAACTTTCCACAGCAACCAATCACAGCTCCGCTTTTCTTTCAGCAGAGCCTAAAGCTGAGCTGTGATTGGTTTCTATGGGCAGTTTGCACCAGTCTAAATTTTACACCCTTTGATAAATCTCCCCCATAGTGTCCAGAGGTTCAGTGGGGAAAATAAGTATTTAATTTTATAAGTTTTTGCACCTACAAAGAATGGAGAGGTCTGTAATTTTATCGTAGCTACACTTCAACTTTGAAAGAAAAAATCTATTTAAGAATTTCAGAAAATCCCATTGTATGATTTTTAACTAATTTGCATTATATTGCATGAAATAGCTACTGTATTTCATAATGTATACTTACTGTCCTGCTCCACCACAGCTGCTGGTTTACAGGCTACCCAGTTTGCGCAGTCTAGAGACTGGCTAGGCCACTTCAGGACCTTGAGATGCTTCAGTCATGTCCCCCCTTTCCTCCAGACTATACAGATTTAGATCCTTAAATCTCACTATATCTTGCCATACATGGCCCCATCCTTGCTTCCATAGGGTGCAGTCGTCCTGTTCTCTTTGCAGAAAAGCACCCTAAAAGTATGATGATTCCATTCCCATGCGTCACAGTCGGAACTGTTGTACTCTTTCTCCAAACACGGCAAGTAGAGTTGATACCAAACAGTTCTATTTTGCTCTTGTCTTACCACATGACCTTCTCACATTCTTCTTCTGGATCTTCCAGATGGGCATTACCAAATTCAAACGGCCTAGACATGTGCTGGGATGAGCAGTTGGACCTTGTGTGCCCTGCAGGATTTAATCCATGATGGCGTAGTTTTAATCCTTGAGACTGTGGTCCCAGCTTCCTTCAGGTCATTGCTCAGGCCCTCCTATATAGTTCTGGGATGATTCCTGGCCTTTGTCACAATCCCCCTTACACTACAAGGAGAGAGATTGCATGGAGCCTCAGACCGAGGAAGATTGACAGTCATCTTGTTTTTTTCCATCTTCTAATAATTGTGCCAAGAGTTGTTGCCTTCTCGCCAAGTTGCTTGTCTGTTGTCATGTAGCCCATCCCAGCCTTGCGTAGGTCTACAATTGTCTCCTCTGGTTTCCTTAGACAACTCTTTGTTCTTGACCATGGTGGAGAGGTTGGAGTGTGACTAAGGGCCCTATTCCACCGGACGATTATCATTTGCATAATCGTTAACGATTAACGATCTCAAACGACCGCTATTGCGAAAGACCTGAAAACGTTCAGCTATTTCTTCGCTATTGCGTTCGTATCTACTGCGAACGACCGAACGATGTCTTAGTTAATGCGAACGATTTGCGAACGAGCAACGATAAAAATAGGTCCAGATCTTATAAAGAGATCAACGATTTCTCGTTCGGTCGTTAATCGTTAACTGCATTCAAAGGAACGATTATCGTTTAGATTCGAACGATTTAAGGATAATCTGAATGATAATCGTCCGGTGGAATAGGGCTCTAAGTGTGAGCAGGGGTTTTCATCCAGGTAACGAGTTTAAACAGGTGCAGTTAATACATGTAATGAGGGCAGAGTAGGGGGAGCTTCTTAAGGGGGAACTCCGGGTAGAGGGAAATGAACCTGCTGCAGAAGCATATAGCATTACTTACCTGGTTGAGCAGTTGTACACAGTACTACAGATTCCAAAATGCATTGCTGTTCATCACAGTCCTCCACCCTGCCCATTCCCCGTCTAAATCTGTTGCAGAACTTCTAGGCTGTGTTCACACATTGCAGTTTCATTGTATTACTGAATTATTTGCAGTACTTTATCATTTCATTGTGTTCCCACCCACACAGCAGTGTTACTACCTAGAACGCCATTGTTGGAATAAAGTAAAGAACTTTTTTAATTAAATTTTTTTGTTCTTTTCATGTCCACTTCATCTCCACGCGCATACTATGATCAAGCATCTTTTATCTTTGAAATTAAGCCCCACAATAGGGATTTTATCCGATATTATCTTACATGGGATATACTGTTTATGCCTTGTTTTTTCTCCAGGTGGGATTGGCAGTGCCGGCTCTGATCCTCTGTGCTGTTTAGCGTCATTTTTGTGAATACGCTGCAGTACTGCAATGACACTCCAACATGTGTGAACACAGCCCTAATTTCACTGCAGACTTCTGCACAATCAGTGAAGTTGCAGCAGCTGCTTCTGGCCGGTCAGAGATGGTGAATCACTCAGGGGATTGGGGGATCCAGCCTAGCCTCCTGTGACATCACGCCCTGCCCCCTGTCTGCATCATCAGCCTGTGCTCATCAAACACACACAATGTGAGACAGAGGCATGGAAGATTTGCCTCCTAAGGGGGGAGAGCAGTGGGAGCAGGAGACAATGTGAATTGGCACAGAGGCCATTTTTCTTCACTTCCTGGATGTCAATCAGCTACCAGTGTGGCAGAACCGTACAGATATGGTAATACATTGTATAGACACATCTATATAACTTTTAATGTACTTTTAATAGAAAACAAATTTTCTTTATGTGGAGTTCCCCTTTAAAGAAAAACTATCAGGTCTGAGAGCCATAATTCTTGGTGGTTGGTAGGTGATCAAATACTTATTTCATGCAATCAAATGCAAATTATTTAAAAGTCATACAATGTGATTTTCTGGATTTTTATTTTCAAATAGATTCTGTCCCTCACAGGTGAAATGTACCTATGAAACAAAATACACACCTCTCCATTCCAGGTGGGAAAACATGCAAAATAGGCAGCATATCAAATACTTATTTTCCTCCCTGTATATAATGCAGCTGCTGACGGGTGTGTGCAGGTGACTTCTTCAGAAAGTGATGGATATACATATGTATGCTGGATTACTACCTAACAATGTCACATTCCTCCTGACGGAGAGGCCTCATCCAATATTAGAAAACAAAGCTTTCGCTGACCAACAAGAGGCCACCATGAAAGTCATTAGAGCACAAGGCAGAGTGTTTGATCTCAAGTAGCGTCAAGTGTGTACTGTGTTTTCTTTCTATACCTTTGATTCTGGCTTATAGAGTCCACTCCACAAGTGCTTGGCCCTATTTGATAGGCGTCCATATTTGCTCTTTGTAAGCAGTTTCAAGAATTTCTCCTTTCATTTGTTGCCCTCTCCTCCTTTCTTTTCTGTTCCCTATAATCACTGTGGTCATGGTTACCGGCACGCACGTCCCCCCACAATGGCTATTGCACAGTTCTAGAATACAAGCTCCGATATGTGCCTGACTGTAAAGCAGGTCATATGTATCCGAGTTGCAGACATCTTTCATGTTCGTTTAAGGCTTTGATAAACTGGAAGGAGGTTCCTTGACCATATTAGATTCATATTGTTCTTCAGAAAATATAGGGAAGAGTATGTGTGAGCACTTACCGATTTTATGCAGCTGCCTAACAGGACCACCCAAATTTTGGCTGCCCAGGCATGATGGATATTGTACTTTTGCAACAGTTGGAGGGCCACAAGTTTCCCACCACAGGAGCAGGGGGTCCTTGGCTTGTAAACATTGTTAATATGTATCTATGTATGTTTTAGGCTACCTGCCCAAGGTAGGGTCTGTAAGGGAAACGGTCAGCTAGAGGAGACGTCCCAAACTGGTTACATAGCTATGTAGAAAAATACCACCAAACGCCAACAACGGGGATCCAGACACAGGTCCGACTAATGGTGACCAGATGAATAAGAATAAAAGTATTATAAAATTTATTAAAAAGATCCAACGCGTTTCTGAACCATACCGGTTCCTTTTTCAAGAGTCACGTGATATATGATTGAATATCATATGACTCTTGAAAAAGGAAACGGTACGGTCCCGAAACGCGTTGGACCTTTTTAATAAATTTTATAATACTTTTATACTTAACCATCTGGACACCATTAGTCGGACCTGCGCCTGGATCCCCGTTGTTGGTTTTTGGTGGTATTTTTCTCATTGTTCCCTTGGTGGAGTTCGGGAGTGGCTGCGGTCCGCAGGTTTATGCTGCTTATTGCTATTCCGAGAGTTGTGCCTCCGTGTCAGCACAACTTTACCAGGTGAGGGTTACCATATTCAATACCTTATACCCCCCCCCCCCCCTTTTATCCAGCTGATCTGCATCATGGAACGCTGTCCCTTATTTTTCTTTCACATAGTAGGCACTATGTAGGCAGTGAGGCAATCTATACATTTAGGCTATGTTCACACTGCGTATGATTCTGTCCGTAGTTCGTACGCCGCCGTACATGTGCGGCTGAAACTACGGGCGTGGGAAAAATCGACATGCGGCCGGATGCGTACGAACCGCGAACATACGCCCATAGTACAGTTCTGCTTCCCTAGCTTGATTCGAAGCGATCTGAGGCAGGTCATATACTTGGAAATCTTCGCCCAGCCCAATAAAAGACACAGAACTTGAATCGAAAAATCAAGTTCAATTTGCCTAAAATAAGTACTCCGTATGGGACCGCATGGAAATCCACGGCCGGGAGTTGGAACATTTCCGTCCTCAAACAATGGTCTTGTTCATTTTTCACGGCGCCGTATATAATCCGGCCGTAAGCTCATACGTAGTGTGCACTGTGCGGGCGTATATCGTATACTTTCAAGCGAACGCATCAATCTCAAAACTACGTGCGTATATTCGCGGTTCGCACTACGGACGGAATCATACGCAGTGTGAACATAGCCTCATTGTAGTTAGCTAAGGCTCCAATCACATTTTCTTTGCTGCTCTGTAGTGTCCTAGAGGTGCGGCCAGGGCAGCTCAGTACACTTCGGAGCCATGGCCATACCTCTATGACACATTAAAGCGACAATAAGTCCTTTTCTAGCTGACTGCAGTCTGTGACAACTACAATAAATGTATGGCTAGTCTCACAGCTTACATAACTATGTAACCAGTTTGGGGTATCTAGATGGCAGATCCCTTTTAAGTTCAGTCCATAAGAACCATAGGTTTTCATACTGCGACCACATTATCAGCATTAGACACTGGCTTGGGTTCACTGCAGTAATATTGGTTGTGTGTTCTGGTTTTCTGCACTTCTACGTCAGAGCCAAGGTAACCTAACAGTGGATAGATGTCCTCACCCTTCTGACCCTTTTAGTGCTATCACACTACTTGATAAGTCGTATCATTTTTCTGTATTAGTTCCCTTTGTGGCCAAGAAATTGCCTTTGTTAGAGCTGAAGAGAGTCTGGGATACAGAAGCTTATCGAGACACTCTGTAATAGGCGGTGTAACCCTCCACTGCAGAAGAGCTCAGTCCTACAACGTAACTCTAGAGCTGGTGTCGGAGGGTCTGCTGATACCGTGCATGGCGTCTAGAACCATAAATGTTGCTGCACTTCTTTAGCTTCTGTGTACAATGAAGTAGGTTACTTTGCTGGTGGATACTACATGCAGTAACCAATGTGTCTTCTTCCCCTGCAGGAGGACTGTATATGTAGGTATAAGATGCTGGTAGAGCTGGTACAAAAGAAAAAACAGGCAAAAAGCTGAGTCAGGACGATGGAGGGAGGCATGGAGAAGATGGATGTACAAGCTCTTACTTGGACCTCGGTATTCTCTGCAACATTCACGTGCCTTAGTATTAAATGTATGAATTTTAAAACAGATGCCATCTTTATGTGCAGAATAATTAAAATATTTTTATATCTTAAAAGGGTATTGTGTGTTCACTGTTAGACGATCGCTGGAAGTCTCAATAGTTTGTCAATTGTGTCAAAAACAGCAGCAAGTGTTCAGTTTCCCTATAACAACACTACTGGTGGGAAGAAGAATTACATTTTCTTGCTCTTTATTTTCTTGAAGTAGCAGTACAAAATATTTATAGAAGTTTTATGGAAAATCGCGCCCTGCCATGTTCAATGCTTAGGTTCATTATAGAAAGACCAGGTACATTATATTATCCAGAACAAGAGCCAGTGAGGAGTAAAAGTGTAGCACATTATACCCTCCCAATGCCGCCAAGGAAATCTTTGATCATTTTTTATGTTAGTATTTGAATTAGTTTTACTACTCACAATTGTCCCAAAAAGACTAAGGCCTCCAGAGACTTTATACACTGGTCGCATTTCCCGACAAATACAGTGAACGTATGAACACACCATTACTATGTGGAGCAGAATAGTCACAGGCTAACTACAAGATGGCCCATATTCCTATTGATGGTGCCTGTGGCGTTCTGTCTCCTGAAGGTTCATGTAAACCTATAATGTTAGAGAGCGCAGGTGAAATGAGCAGCTTATATGCTGAAGGTTGGAGAAGTTTTTGTAGCAATGAGGCTTTGCAGGGACTGTATGTCATTCTGCTGGTGTCACAGTTGATGATCTTGTGCCGGGAAGATGCAGTTTATGCTCCAGCCATTTGTGTCTGTATATCCAATTTGCAGTTGGGTACATGCTTAAACCCAGTGAAAAAGCATAATTCCTGCCTACATATGTAACCATTATAGCCAATAGCTTCCAGGCAAACTGAGAAACCAGAGACGCTGCAGGCTACAATTGCACAGATGTCTCCAAGATGTAGTCAGGTGATGTCAGCCGTCAAAATGAATAGCACCGAGTCCATTTAGGATTTATTAATTAGTAATTCCTGTTCTACATCAATGGTGCACTGGCAATGAAGTGGTTAACACAGCAGTAATCACCGTGATTTGCTCGCTCTTCCTGGCACAAGCTTGTAATATGTGTCGGTGATAGAATAAACCCCCCCAAGGCTCTGGCTGCAGGGAGTCTTCTGTGAGCACTGAGCTCCTCGAGATGTTGAGGGGAAGTTTGCTGCATTGTCGCCAATTTGTCAAATAAAAATTACATAGAGGACTTAGTAAATGTTGCATCTCATTGTGCTGATCTGTGCACTGAAATGGTATACACAAATGCAACAATATTCACTGGTATGGCAGACGTCTGACTAACATTTTAAAGAAGTAACACACGGGCCCTATTCTGGCTAATTGTCATTCTAGTGCACAAGTGTCAAACATACGGCCCTTCAGCTGCTGCTACACTACAATTCCCATCATGCTTGGGACAGCCGTTGGCATAGCTGCTTTATTCCAAAGTTGGCACCAGTCTTGCAGTATTGCAGCTCAGTCCTATTGAAGTGAATAGAGCTGAATTGTAATACCAAACACAACCTGAGCTCAGATGTGGTGCTTTTTTTTAAAAGAGGAAATCAACTATCTTTTTAAATCTTGGATCAATAGCTATTTCCTGACGTGTGTTACCATGACCTTCCCCCATATACATGGCCACTAAGTTTGGTCAGCCATGTGTGCAGTTTAAATTGGGAAAGGATTGGGCTTTAAATGAAGAAAAGGATTGGGCTTTAAAATTCAACATGCCGCATCCCTCCAAGATCATTTGTTGGTGAAACCAGGATTCTTTCTTCTTTGCCTAGTGGCAGTTTTGCCTGACTCTTGGTGTTGAGGCACAAATGCCATTTAAAAGTCTCACAGCATTCATAGATAAACTTTATAGTAGCCACATGGCTGTCATTTGGAGATTGACTTCTAGGGAAAAGTTTTCTGGGCATGCCCGTCACCTGTGCAAAGATCATTTTAGAGGGAAGGGGGAGAGCTGTGCCAATCGCCTATTGTGAGTGTTGGATCCTCTGGTATCACTTATTACAGTGACACCAGTAAAAAGATTTTTCCACCAAGGTGTCAGCTTATTAGGCATAGTGGCCGAACAAAAATAAGCGCTCTATAAACTTTAAATATCCTAAACATAAAAACTTGAGAGAGGCACCACTGTGCACCGGGTAGATTTGCACAGATAACTTTACAATGCCTGAGAATATTGTGCATCTGTTTTTGTGCTGAACTGGCGTAAAAAAATAAAATAAAATTATATATATATATATATATTTTTTTTTACCTTTTGCCATATGATTTTGGTGTTTAGGAGGGAACTGGATCAGCTTTGATGTCCCAAGATATTCACAGATTTTTTTTTCCTTTATAGTGCTATTCCCTTAGAATAATTGAAAAATGTCATAGCTGTTGAGCTCTATGTTGACAGGTACTGCCCATGAAATGGAAGGACACTGGGGGGTTGTTAGTGCAGCTATAAGACGACACCTGTAAACATTGTGGAGGAGGACATTTTGCAGGGCCGGGGAAGAGGCGGGAAGCAGAAAACACGCATTTGTTTGTGCCACCGTGAAGCAACTGATTCAAGGATTACAAACTTATAGATCCACTGAGTGAAGACGACTTTGGAGAGTTCTACGTGATGAAGAGGACTGACAGGCTGCAGGTCGTGTTGCGGTTGCTAGGTTACAGCCTTTGAAGATCACTTTCATCATCACCTTTGTAAGGACTCTCACTATTGATGAAAGACTTTAACAGGAGCTATTTGAAGTCTCCGAACGGATTGTGTTCACATATAGCATCCCAGGGGGACTACCTGCGAGACCTGCAAATTACAATCTGGGTTCCACTTTTAAGACGTCTCGCTGTGCAATCCTCCATCGATGTATTTTTTATTTTTTTTTAGTTAGTTTTCCCTGACGTTGACCGTGATGCTGAAGGGAAGGGGTCTTACACATTGTGTCACGGTCTATGTATTTGTAATATGCGCAAAAATTCTGTGTGCAGTTTTATTTCAGGAACTGTAAAACTGCAAACTGAACTTATTGGCCCAGATGACCTAAAAGTATGTTATACTTTTGTGGAACACACCACTTGTGACAAAGGATCAGCTCACCACTGTTCACATTTACCAACATTATGGAGAATCCATTAGGATCTGATGCACATTAGGAAGTTAACCAGGCTAAAGTATGGTGAACCTAGCATGGAAAAATTATAATCCCCCAGCCCCAGATGAGAAAACAAATTAACCTTTATTTTAAATTTTAAAGTTATATCGATTTGTAATTTTATTTCTAAAAAAATCCCCATACTTATCAGCTGCTGTATGTCCTGCAGGAAGTGGTGGTTTATTTTCAGTCTCACACTGCTCTCTGCTGACATCTCTGGCCGAGACAGGAACTCTGTCTCGGTTTTCTATGTCCTCTGGACAGTTCCTGTCTCTGACAGTGCTCGCTCAGCTGACATCTCTGGCCGACTGAAAATAAATATATATTGCAGCAGAGACTATGAATAATATAATAACTCTTGTGTATACCTGCTTTAGTTGAGATATATATATATATATATATATATATATATATATATATATATATACACACACACACACAAACACACATATATAGATCACCTGCCATCTTGCTTGCTGCTTTCCTTCTGATACGGCTTTCCTACTGTTAAACACTGTAGATTCTGCATAATCCAGTAGTTCAGAAAACCAATAAGGAGAGATGGACTTTATAGAAAACGGCATGTAATCTACCAGAGAGGAGGGGTCTCAGTGGTGATCATATGATCTAACTTCACTAATGCTAGGGCTACATATGTATGGATGCAGCTGATCTAAGATAAAATGATAGCTAAAATGCTATTATTTGCGTTAAAGAAATTTTCTGGGGTGCTTCTTTAAGGGCCACTTCACACGGAGCAAAACTGGTGGACTTCCAAGAATCCAATAGACAGCCAGTATGACACGGAGGCTGGCGGGATTAGTGGTGGACAATTCCGCTAGTTTTGCTCTGTGTGAACTGGCCCTAAGGTTGGATACAGGCCTAATGCAAATACACTGTTTCAGAAGAGTATTAGTGTACTGGTCGCAATAAAGTGCCTCTTGAAATGGGTATCAAGGTGAGACATTGTTATGATAGATCTTATATATACACCTACATAAATTCTTATATTTTCTTTCCTGGATTGCTTCTTTATTTAAAGATGAACATATAGTAATATACTGTATTTTCCTGCGTATAAGACTACTTTTTAACCCAGGAAAATTTTTCTTAAAAGCCAGGGGTCGTCTTATAGGGCGGCTGCCGAAAAACTTTGGGACTGGAGAATCTGCGGTGACCGCATATGGTGCCTGCCGCATCCCCGCCGCGTGCGGTGACCGTATGAAGAGCAAGCTGCAGGCGTTCTGGGTATAAAGGAAAAAAGATACGGTAAAGTGGCGCTGTGCCCAGAAAAGCACACCTCTTTCACCCGTCTGGCCGACCTTGTATCCTACTGGTATTACTGTACCTCTGTCTCTGCCTCTCAGATCTGGCTGCTGTCTGATGTTTTTTATTGATTTTTATTTGGTGTGCGTTGGAAGAGAAGTATATCCCAAACTCTATATTATTAACTGGAAAAGTTGGGGGTCATCTTCTATGCCCGAAAATACAGTAGTTTAAAATAAATAACCCAAAATAGCAACAAAAAAAGGTAAAAATAAATAAATATCATTTTAGTGGAATAAATTGTCTTGGACAATAAGCCCAGGTCTGTCAGTCTGTATAGACTTTGCTTTATTTTTATGATATGTGGATAAAAGGTTCTTCAGAAACGCAGGCCCAAGGATATGATTCAATTTATAGAGAATTCATCTTGCGCTAAAATCTCTTTAGAAATTTCCCTGGCCTGGTTGAAAACTTTTCTCCCCATTTACTCGCGCACTTGGCTGCTGTGGTTTCTTTTATAACCACAGAGAAGAAAAGCCCCAAGGAAACTAAAGTACCAGCTCCGATTCCTCCACCAATTTAATTTTTGGGGGCTGAATCCTTACTGCAATAAAAAAAAAATGGAGTAATATTAAGTAATTCTATTACCCTTCTATTTTCTGTACATTCGGCTGAATATGACGCCCCGGTCCTGCTTCATTTCACTTCTGTTTCATTTACTACCTACATTCTTTGGCAGCAAATCTTCCAGGCTTCTCATGAACTTACAGCTTCTGTCTGGAAATATATTTTGGTTGGCGCTCGGAGCCCTGCATTTAAGATCTGAGATATTCCTCAAGTAACATTTACAGGACTATATTAAAGGAAAGTAAACCCCATTTATAAGCAGACAATATTAAAATGAGACTGAAGAGCCAAGAGTCTCACTCTACAGGGAACAGTAGTTGCAGCACCTGCTGACCCAGCAATAGAGGAGCCCATGGTGGTGCCGAGTTATAATCATTCCTTTATAGAGCGCCAACTTATTTTTCAGCCCTGTACATAACTTGTCACTCACATTGGTTCCTCTTCCCATTAAGGCTCACAATCAATATTCCAAATTCACCTATCTGTATGCTTTGGAGTGTGAGAAGAAACAGTACCCAGAGGAAACCCATGCAAACACAAGGAGAACATAGTCGCTATGCAGATGCTGTCCTTGGTGGGATTTGAACCCTATGGCTGTATCCATGTTTTCCCGGACTCCCTAGGGCTGCATCCAACTTCTTCAGTGACTAGTAATTATATACCGGACTCAAGCATGTTTAAGTGGCACTCAACAAATACCTCATATGTTATGGTCAGTAGGCTGAATCTTGGAATTCCAGGTAATACCCGGACTGTCTCCTTCCGCACGGACCGGGAAGGCATCGGGAATCAAATGCGGCAGGTTCGACAAGGTTCAAGTTCTATTGAACCTAAGATTTTCCGATGTTCGGCCCCAGTATTTCTGGGACCCTTAATCATCCAGAAAATGGTTAGTTCAATCACCCCATTCACCAAGCCTTGCTTTCGCCATACATTTTAATAGAGAGGTGGACATGCTTGGTGTATACCTGGTGGATATTCTAAATACCTGTTATATCATTATTTAAAGGGAACTTGTCACTTTAACACTGTCTGAACCATGAGTCATTCGGTGCTCCCCCGCCAGTAGGTTCTCCCGATCCCGCAAGGCTTAATTGCTAGCTCTCTCACTGTTTAAAAAGTGATCTGTCAATCAAGGTCACTGAGGCAGAAGCCACCAAAGACCTCCCATATGACCCTTGTTTCAGGCAGCCTAAAAGTGATGACAGGTTCTCTATAAAGTGACCTATTAGATTCCAGTTTCTATTATACAGAATAAGGGGCACTGCTATGGGGAGTTTCCAGGCTCCTTTTTGGCATGCTCACTTTGCTGCAGCACACACTTTACCATTACACAACCAATGACACCTGGAGCAGATAATTCTTAGCCGTCCCATCTTTAAAAAAAAAAAAATTAAAATCCCTGATAATAAAACCTCCTCATTGTAGAGAGGGCGAGCCGCATCTCCGCTACATTTAATATACAGATGTTGATGCCATCAGACTAAATTATATTCTGTAATCTTGGAAGTGGTAACCTGCCAAGCGGGTGATTAATAGGGTGCTAGTAATGTTAGGGCAGAGATTCCTGCTCGCTGCATCATGAAATAAAACATGGTGTACTTTGATCTGCTTCTTTTAAATGCATTGCACATATGGGAAGACCAATAGCGCTGGTTATTGCGAAATCTTTAATAAAAAGTAAAATCGATGTCCCTGCCACATCATAAACCGCCAGGTTTACTGCACGCACCAAAGGACGTTTTACTGAGTGACAATGAACTCGAAAATTCCACGCTGACGTCCTGCGGCAGAACACGAGGACACCGCGCATCCTCCTCTTAGTATGTGTTATATGTGAAGACATCGGACATTACAGCAACATGGTATAGCGAAGTAACGCTGTTGCACATTAGGAAACCTTGCTCAGTTAAAAGGAATTATCCAAAGCTGCTGTGCTCCACCACACAACCCCTGTCCTCAGGTTGTTTGCGGTATTACAGCTTGGTTCCATTCCATTTGATGCAACTGAGCTGCAATACCGCACCCAACCTAAGGACAGGGGTGGCACTGTTTCTGGAAGAAGGAATGTTTTCTAATCCTTAATTCCTACACTTCCACATAGGTGTGGCATCGATCTTGAAAGAAATCAGGCATGTTTAATCATAGACAACCCCTTTACAAGGGACTCTGTCAGCTGCAATTTAGATAATAAACAATAGCTGTTAGGTCAAGGAGACACATGGTACCTTATATATCTATCTGTGCTCCTCATAGAAAAATGTTTTTATTCTGTAGTACAAAAGAGTTAAAGAGGCGTTCCCAAGATCCAGAGGAGCAGTAAGCTGTAACACTCCCCTCTCCTACATCTAACCCTGCTTGGGTGCCACCTTTAAATTCTATCAGTAGATCATCATATACCTACGGTTGCCAGGAAAACATGGATGAAGCTTATGGCATTACCCATGTTTTCCAGGACTCCAGGGCGGCATCCAACTTCTCCAAAAGCCAAGATGCTGAGAGTTAGGGCCCTATACCAACAGATGTTTGACAGTTTTTTCAGCCAAATCCAGGAATGGATTTGAAAAGAGGAGATATCTCAGTCTTTCCTTTTAAGACCTGTTTGTTCCTGGTTTGGGCTGAAAAAAATCTGTCAGATAATTGTTGGTGTAATAGGGCCCTTAGGGTGTGTTTACACAGAGAGATTTATCTATCTGCCAGATCACTGAACCCAAATCCAGGAACGGACTATAAACAGAGAACAGGTCATAAAGGAAAGACTGAGATTTCTCCTCTTTTCAAATCCATTCCTGGTTTTGGCTTCAAAAATCTGTCTATGTAAACGCACCATTAGAGCTCAAAGAACGTTGTCAATACCGAACAGATCATCAAGCCCACTCAACACTACAGATAAACTGGAGAATTTGTTGGATTCCACCCCCCACCCCCCCTTTATTCCAGACATTGACCCCCAGATTTCTTCTAGTTAGAGCACCATTCCTCTTCTTCTATCACTAGTAATAACTTCTGGTGGAAGCCATCACATATGAATACTTTTATACTGTGTAGGTGTTCTTTATATATTCTAAGCTCCTGTCTTGCTGCTGGGATGAAGGCCTCCTGGCAATTGCCCTTTTGCCCTCCCTATAATCCATCCTGGATTGGTTTTAGCTTTTATGTTACTATTTTTATATACCTTTTATCATCCATAGGACTTATTTTCTCATATTACACCGCCGGATCCTATAGCTTACCGGGACCTACACAGGCTTCTTTCCATTGCAATATCTTCAAGATGAGCTTTGGCTTTTGCTGTAATGAAGTTTTGTCTCGTCTGCGTCCTGAAGCTCAGATGCCAGATAAAAAAAGCTGCAGACGTGAGCGATATCAGCCGATGACGCCTCTCCCCACCCACACGACTATCAGCTCACACGTGCAACTACAAGGCCATGTGATACACAAGCGAGAAGACCAAGGGAGGACTCTGCGACCCACGCCGCCTCCTAATCACACAGTGACACGGCCAGACGGTGTGTACATTATTAAAATTTATTCTGAAAACTCCTGTACATTTCTCTGGATACACATGGATTTTGACATCTAAGTCATAGCACAGACCAATTTGTTAACGCAGTGGGTGACAATACAAAAACCGGACCACACTGCCCGCATCTTACATAAGAGCGAGTACAAAAATCACTTTAAAGGTCTTTAAAATCCCCCCTGAAAATATAAAAATAAATTAACTTTAATTTGTATTTTTTTTTTTTTACCTTTTGCCGATTAGAAATATTACAAATCAAAATATTATTGTTTTCATATCAACTTTTCTTTCTTTTAACAATACAAAACAGATTCACAAAAAAAACAAAAAAAAACATAAAAGACAAAAAAAAAATTCCTTATGTACAGAATGAGGTAAGGGCTGAGCAGTAACCTGCAAGACACATGACTGACGAAACGTGTGGTCTCAGTCGGACGCACAGCGGGGGTCAGATTGCAGTGGGGTCTATTTCTCTATTACCATTAATAATGCAGAGAGTCCTGGAGGCTGCGGAATCCCTATAGCTCTGCATACAATGATAGGAAGCCGGGTCGCTGGGACCATTAGGGGGCAACTATCACTTTCCGTATCTGCCCATAGGTAAAGGCTTTTAGATTTATGTAGGTAAATAGGGATAAGGGAACGTCCTGCATTTGCCAGACATTTGCGTCCATCCACTGGACTGAAGGAATGGTGCTGGATGCTGTGCAATTCTTCTCACCAAAAGCTCTGACAGTGGTGTGAACACAGCCTAAGAAAGCTGATCGATTACTTACATAAAACTGGAACCTGTTATGATTTTTATGCTGCCTAAACGACGGTCCCTGGAGGCTTCATCCCGCCCTAACGGCCTTGATTGACAGATCTCTTGCAATATCCAAACAGGAAGAGATCTATGAATCAAGTCTGGTGGGGTGGAGAGAAACCACTGGGGAATGCCCCACTGACTCCTCCATCAGGCAGCATGAAAGTGGTGACAGGTTCCCTTTAAAGGGCTTATCCGGTCTCAGAAAAACATGGCCGCTTGCTTCCATAAACAGCACCTCTGCTGTCCTCAGTTTTGCAGCTCAGTTCCATTTAAGTGAATGGAGTTGTAATACTACACACAACCTGAGGACAAGGGTGGCGCTGTTTTTGTAAGAAAGTGGCTGTGTTTTTTCTAATCCTGGATAGCCCCTTTACTGAACGATCAGGACACGCGGTATACCCCATATATCACTTAGTAGGTATACACTCCATTAGTTGCCCCCTAATGTCAGAGGGTTTCTATAAAGGGGAAATGCAGAATTCTAGCAGTGGACAGAAAGGCCTCTAAAGTTTGTGGGAATAGAACAGAGATTATTTCACTTCATTTTGTTTCAGCTTCATTTTCTTAAAGAAACATACAGGGGAAAAAATATATATTTGTGGGATTAAATGAATTTCCAAATTTTCTAATTCCCATTTGTCTTTTCCTCTCATTCTAGACGGCTTCCATTTCCTGGTATGAGAACACGGACTGCCCCACCAATATGGACTGTGGACCATTATTACATTGCCTTGTGTGTTTTTCAGATATAGAAAAACGTACAAAACCAAGTTGTATTTACCAGGGAAGAGTCCTGAGGGCGGAGCCTCTATTAGAAAGAGCCATACAGTTTCGGTCAAGCTCTCCCCTGACATCTCACACATGCGCCATTGCCTTGCTCTTCCTGGACATATCAGGTGTACTTCCCAGGTAAGTGAAGGGCAGAGTAGCCCACACTGCAATGACTATCCCTGGTGAGTACCAGGCATGATATTTGGAGGAGGTTGGCAGTGAAGAAGATGGCCAGGTGGCATCACTCAACTCTGGTAAGGAACCACTGGAGTCCAGACTGACTTTTCCTAAAAGCTGGACTGTCCTCAGGCCTCTTTAATGGTACTGCCCCCAGGGCAGATCATGTGTCACATGTTTAAAGGCCTAAAATAGCCTAAAAGGTTCACTTTGTATTCTGGCAATTCATATTCATGGTCATCTATCTATGGAATCCTCAATCCCTCTATGATGTCCTAATGTCTTTATGGCTGGACGCCTCCATTAATGGGAAGAATGCCGACTAGGAAATGCTGAACTAAGCAAATGGCGGCATCCCAAGCTGAAGAGGAACATTACAAATCAGTCCTGGGAAAACCTACATTACAAGTACATAAACCTTGTAAATTCTACATATCAAAGTGGCACCTCCATCAATCAGCCATGGCACCAGCATACACAGAGAACAGAGCAGGAAGTAAACAGCGCCATAGACTGTGTAGTGGCCAGAAAGGTTTACTGCAGCTCAACTCTTATTAACCCACCATGTATAGAGCCATCTGCTTCATGCTGCGTTCTGTGTATGCAGCAGCTGCGGCTTTGGTGGGTGTGCTTAATGTCGGAACTCCCATCAATCGGATACTGATTGATCAATAGGACAGACCAGTCCTGGAAAACTCCTTTAATCCTTCCCATCTTGTACCTGGAAGTTTTCATGTGCCACATAACTAGTGATCTAGTTGCATAAGTCATTGTTCAGAAATAAATAAACCACGGCCAGTATTAGTGGCATAGAAGACAGATAGAGCCTCTAGTGCAATGTGAACGCTTCCGGCAGTCTTGCCTTACGTCTGCTCTGGGAACCTCAGCAACAGGCACTTTCAATGGAATAACATGGCGCAAGTCCCCATAACCAACCCCTTCTGTCATTTCTTACTCTAAATCTGCAAAACAGAACATCAGCTGCTGGAAAACACGTCTGGTAACAATTATATTGTTCATTAATACCTTTAAGTAAGTGACCAGTGGCGGAATTGCACCAAGGTATCACAAACGCCCCCACACCTAGCAGTCAGGAGTCACCGGTCACGTCCGACATATCACTCATGCGGACAACAGTGTTTTTACCTTTCTCAATACAGCCAAGTTTCAGTGCAACAAAGCAACAAGAGAGTTACAATGAATAAATATCTGCAGCCTTGTGCGGCCGCCGTCGCTTTCTCCTCTCTTGGAAATAGCGAGCCCATCAACACTCTGCAGCGGGCTACTTCCCCATCTGACGGAAGAACCATCGTGAATATGGAGTAAAGTCAATAGGTCTTCGTTTGCATTGTTTCTTTGCTACGAAAAGGAAGACGTCAGTTTTCAGAAAAGTCAAGTGCCGGGTGGGCGCATGGAGCTCGGCTCATCTTACGCATCAACTCTTATCTTGCATAACTGGTCCATTCTTCTCTGCAAGTCTCTGAGGAGAAAGAAAATATTTGGAATATTAGATTCGGTGCATTCAAAGTTTTACCTATCAATGTAAGTTGGTCTTTTTGCACAAGGGAACATATAACAAGCTCAAATCCAAAAGCACCGACCCTGAGCGTGTGGTGGGGGTGTGTTATATAAAGCAGCCAATCAGAGGAGGCAGGGGGCAGGACAGAGCAGAAGCCTGAACCAATGAGACAGGGGGCGTGTCTCAGACTAGCTCAGAATCTCTGTAAGCACGGTTGCAATAATTGCAATTAAAAACCTGAACATGTGAACACAGCTTCAAATACACATCAGGTTTTCTCTGAAATCTAATCTTTCTGATTACATATTATAATATAATATAAACTCTCACACTGCTGATGGACTAAAAGTCTTTAAGGGGAACTATCAGCAGGTTAGGGGGCTATCAGCTATCTGCTCATAGCCCCCTATTACACAGGAGACATAGAGGATGAAGGTATGCCTCTTACCTTTATCCTTGGCACAGTTTCCATGCACTTAGTCATTTACTCCACAGTCTGGTAAGACCATTAGGAGCAATGCACCAGCCAGCCCACCCCTTCTAATGATAATCAATGGAGCGGGCCGGATCATCGTTATGGGGACGGGGCATCGCAGGATCTGGATGTACGGGATGTCTGGTTCATCGTTGCCTGCACATTTCTTGTTTTTCTGGAGTGGAGGCAGAGATGATCCATACAACCCTATGCAGCCTGGACATAGCCAACTTTATCTTTCCTTTTTCCCAACAATCCAATATTTAAAAGGATTTTCCTTAGTTAAAAAAATATATATATGGCTGCTTCCAGAAACAGCCCTCAGCCTGTCTATGGCTTGTGCTTGGCATTGTAGCTCAGCTCCACAGAAGTATATCTGGCTGTTCTGCAATACTATATAAAACCTGTAACTAGGGGTGGCAGTATTTTTAAGAAGATGGAAGCCACAATTCACTAATCGTGTAGATCTCTATAAACACCTATCCTGTGGATGTGATGTAGACTGGATAAACACCCCTTTAAGCTCACAAAGTACTCTCCAAAGAAGGGGTGCATTAGCCAAGCTAAATATTCAACATGACATTTTCCGTGGTTCCTAATGTATTAACGCATTGTATATTTTAATACTGTTTCTTTAGGCTGAATTCTTGGGTAATATCACTGCTTTCCAGCAATCACCAAAACATATATATATATAGATACTTACAGCGACTTTGTGAGCTGTGTTTTCGGCATGCATTGCCAAGAAAGGGTTGGTAGCAGAAGAGTGCAGGGTGGTGGCCTGAGCTCCGGCCAGAAGGTTGTTGAGTGGTAACTGAGCGGCGGCTGGGATCTGCAGCTGCTGGAGATCAGGCTGGTGGTGGTGATGGTGGTGGTGTTGCTGCTGCGAGTGCTGCTGCTGCATTAGCTGATATAACAGGGCGTGGTGCTGCTCCTGGGGGGTGACAAACTACAGTCAGAACAAGACACATACATAGTTTGGATTCTATTGTCTGCCTACATAGCTGGAGACAACCGTGTCAGCACAACCCTACAAATATCTGCTCTTCTCTAGTGAAAGATGCATGTTATTTCTATGCATAAAACTCATCCATGACATAAAAACCACCACTGGGGGGCAGGCTGCTCTGCACTGCTGATCAGAAGTCAATTCTCAATAAACTGCAATACAAACTAGGAATCAGTACGCAGGAAGTGACTTGTAAAAACTTACGCAGGCTATACACAGCCCAACCTGCTGGACTGGGAGTATGGGCCATCTGACGTGTACGGTGGCTTGCTGACTCTCCCTAATCTTAGCTATATAGAATAGCAAATTATACCGGGCAATCCTAAGAACTCTCTTTCCATATAATTGGCCAGTGTGAAATGGCTAGTGATCAGCCAGTGAAAGTTTAAGCATTGATCAGATCAGATGTGCGGCCATTTGAATTACTGTTATTGGACGCACATTGCCTCCTGTATACAGGTTACACGTTGCCAGCAATGGGTGATCCATGTGTTGTGACCTAGGGACCTTCAGAAGTTTCAAAAAGTGGACTAAGTCTTACCGGGGTCAGCTGCTGGGAGCTGAGGAGCTGCTGGAATTGCTGGTGTTGCTGATGGAGGAACAGCTGCCTTTGCTGTTCCGAGAGGAGTCCCAATCCTGAGGCACTGCAACAGAGAACAGTCCCGTATGTAAACAACTGCTTCCAATGTACAGACCTTACCTTAGGGCCTATTACACGGAATGATAATCGGCAGAATCGGCCCTATCCGGCCGATTATCGTTGCGTGTAATAAACCCAACAATCAGCTGATGACAACGACCATCGGCTGAACGTTGATATAGGTTTGGACCTTTAATTGTCGGGCGCCGACCGCGCATCGCTGCGTGTAATAGCGGTGTGCGGCCGGCGGCTGACGATATGCCAAGTGCATACATTACCTATCCATGGTCCAGGGCTCCTCCTGCGCTATGCTTCTCCCCGGGTCCCGCGTGCTGCAGCTTCAGAGCGGTCTGTCTTAGCTGACAGGTCACTCAGCCAATCACTGGCCAGGACCGCCACGGACAGTGATTGGCTGAGTGTCCTGTCAGCTCAGATAGACCGCTCTGAAGCTGCAGCACGCGGGACCCGGGGAGAAGTGGACCACAAGAGGAGCCCTGGACCCGGGATAGGTAATGTATAAAGTTTAAGCAAGGGCTGCAAAGACATCAGTAATGATGTACATGCAGCCTTGTTAAACGATTATCGGGACGTATAATAGGCCCAATAATTGAGCCCCGATCTAGCAGATCGGTGCTCGTTTACAGTTATTATCGGGCCCCCATCGGCTCGTGTAATAGTACCCTTACTGTCTACTACTTGCAGGCTGACAAATAAGCAGACACTCTTGTGGCTGCTCACATAGGTGACAATAACCCAGTCTTACCTGTTTGTTAAAGTAGAAGAGATTGGGTGCGTAACGTTAGGCAATATTGTCCCATGAGTAAGAGTGGTAGTTTGGGGTAGTGTAGCCGGAGCCTGAATTACTCCGTTCAAAGCCCCAACTATGCCATTAATCGCCAGCTGGTTTGCTGGAAGAGCTCCAATTATTGCACCCACTCCCGGCACGGCAGGAAGAGCTGGCGTGACTGACTGAATGCCACTTGTTAGTGTTCCCATGGTGACACCATTGATTCTTTGCTGAACCCCTTGAACTTGTTGTGCTGGACTCTGCCCATCAGGGGGCGGAGTGGAGAGTGAGGAAGAACTGCTGGTGCTTTGCCTGCTTGATGCGAGTTCCTAGAAAGGGTTAAAAATAAAGATAACCAATATTCACGCTACGACGTCTACCCTAAACTACACACAAACATCCTGTCTTCTCATCCGTCTGACTGCCGTGTCATAAAAGTCAATGATGGGAGAAGCCCGTGGGAATTATACGTATTGATTTACTTCAAATAAAAGAGAGCAGAATTCAGAAAAGTCTTTGTCCTCCCTCAATATGGCCGCCTCGGTGGTGACAGGTCCACATGAAGTACAGTGACCTTTACATTGACAGGACTGGCTCCGAATACATCACACCGGGGCAGGCACTTGCTATGTCACATACAAATAACACAGTCAATCTATAGTATGGAGACGCTAATTATTGGGAGGGTTCTGGCTTTCTTCCTGGACATCTATTAATTTTGCAGTGTAAGCAGTAAAGCGCTGACATACCTGATGTGGGGCTGGGTGAGCGCTCTCGGTCTGGAAGTTTCCAAGGTGAGGACTTTTACTGATGCTCAATGCGTCTGTACTCGATACTAGAAACAGGGAGATACTGGTCAGCGGATTACTATAGAAAGTAACGTCCTGCTTTCTGCAACTGCCTTACTATGGAACAATATAATCATATGTTACCCCAGGAATACACAGCCCATATCCAGTTCTTACCATTCTGCATTGGGTACGTGTGCAGCGGCGGAGGAGCCGCATGACTGGAAGATATAGCTGGGAAGGGAACAGACAGCTGTGCGTTCAGAAGCTGCAGCCGCTCCTTTTTGGCAGTGAGGTTCTTGATCTGTTCCTCCAGTCGTCGGTTCTCCACTTGCAGCTGGTGCAGGGACTTTAGCATACCTAAAACTAGAACCAAAGGGAAGACATTGTCAGGAGGGTGGGATCATTATACACTATATGGTGGCAGACAGAAAATAATAACATTACGGTGCAATATGGCTTCGGTCAATCACAGCTTTCTATGAAGGTTCTTACTGACACCTAAACCACACTGCTCGTACAGACCAAGGGCAGATGTCCTCTCGCCAACATCACTGCTACAACACTATACATGTTTTATCATAAAGATATTTAAGGGTATATAGTCTGATGTCTGTATTACAGTGATCCTATGTGTCTCTGGTAGATTGAATACAGTCCGTTGTAATGACTTCTTAGAACAATAGAAATGTAATCAGAGAATCTAACCCATATTTTGGTGGTCGTCATCTGACTTACATTAGAAATAAACCTACCTCCTTCCATACTGTATGCATACACCAGGCTATAGAATATCCTACTGCAACATCATTGATTAAAGAAGTAATCCCATCTTATAAAGTATTATTGCTAGGACATGATCGGTGGGGGTCCGACCTATGGAATATTAAGAAGCTCAATGTAACTTTAGCATACCTGACCAATTACGATGGAAACCTGATATGTTGCCAGGCTCGTGACTTTAGGTATTAAAAGAAAGTAGGGGGGAAAGGCTAGGCAGGAAAGAGTTAATGACCATCATCATGAATCCATGATGTAAAGTATGAGACAGGGAGGCTGACTGCTCCGTCGTCCATTGCTGCCTAGGTTTCCCAGACTAGGAAGGCTGAACAGAAGCTATTCTTCTCCGCTATGCCCGGCATGATGTCACGGCAGGAGAAGGGTCACTCCTAATCAGATTCTGACCACCGAGATTCCTGGACCAGAAATTTCCTGCTCTTTGATGAAATTGAAGGGAGCAGATTTTCCCGGCAGGCCCTCGTGGCGCCACATGAGTGAAATCTGCACTGGCAAACGTCACCTTCACTCCGATAAACACCGACAAGCCAAACGTAACATGAGCTTTGGCTACAGGAGAATCGGCTGCGAGTTTAACCAAACGCTATTGTTCTGCCCTAATATATGCACAAATGTTTTCCACCCCTGCTGCCCGACTGCGTGGTGTTTTCCTTTGCACAGATGAAACCTGGTTTAAAGAACAGGATTTTCCAGCCGTTGATGTGATACCTTTGGGAGAATTGTATTCTGGAGCTTTCACTCCCGATAGAGGAAACACAATACTGATGGGATTACTGAAAGGACCCTGGAAATAGCAGGCTGCTTACTGATTCCTCTGCGTCCTCCCAGGAAGGGCCAAAGCTTTGGAAGCCCCCAGAATTGTATAAAGGAGGAGGTCTATGGCTTAAATGGTTCTGCTGCTCCACAGCTTGTCTGCAGAAAAATCAGACAGCGGACAATAAAGTTTTCTTTGTTTGCTTGACCTCTATTCCAGAAGATAAATCTGGATCAGGAATAGTCACATCTGGTCATTTCCCAAGGATTTCACTTGACCCCCTCCTCTCTTTAAGCCCATACAAAGGGGCTCTTAGTGCCTCCAAATGAGATGCAGGACAACATGGGTAAACCTGTCCTCTAGCTATCATGTTTAAAGGATTATCCCTGCATGAATTTCCTTGCAATTAGCATTTTTTTTTCAGGATACCATTAATATCAGATAGAAGAAGGAGGACATCCACTTTAGGAGGAAAACTTTTAACCTCTAGTCCCCCTATGTGACAATACAAGAGAAAACGTTTCGGCTTTCCTATCGATTATGAAAAAAAGTTATAAGTGATTTGTCCGGACCATAAAGAAAGGCGGCCATAAAGATTGAAGGTGAACCAACCAGGTTTGCAGGGGTCATATAGGTGTTATAGAGAGCTTCTCCCTACACAAGTTCCTTCTCAGTGGAGTGTTGCTCTTGCTGACCTGCCTTGTCCATACATTATATGGATGTCTATATCTTTAAATGTCCGTAATGTAATGTTACAGTACAGCAATGGTCTCTGCAGTGAAGTGTAATAACCAATTGCCATAGTTTAGAGAGACTGGTTTCAATTCTTCATGAGTTATCCCTTTAAAATCTGCTTGTTGTTTCAAAAGATATTTTTTTTTTTTAAAGGGGTTATCCAGCACTACAAAAACATGGCCTTTTGTCCCCCTCTCTTGTCTCTAGTTCAGGTGTGGTTTGCAATTAAGCTCCATTTACTTCAATATAAGTGAGTTCCAAACCACACCCAATCTGGGCTGTTTCCCAGCAGTACACACACAGGGCTTCCTTTCCCTTACTTCTCTGGCCAATCACAGCACAGTACATACACCTCTGTGCTATGCATGGCAATGCATAAAAGTATGCAGGCACTATTTATTTCCACTGCTTGTTACAGATTCACGACCACACAAGATGTATATGGGACAAAACTGGCGAGTAAGGTGGAGAGGGCATTGTTAGGATACTACTTACTGTCACTAGTTGCCCCTTGCTCCTGCAGAAACTGCTGTCCTTCGCTCCACTGTCTCTCCAGAAGCTGCTCTATACTGGTAACAGGTAGCGAGGCACTCTCTGGATTGCCATTCCCAGACTGTTCAAAGCGGGTCGAGAGACTGTTCAGAGGCGACCTGCCACAAGGAATCAGATCACAAATTTATACAAAATATACACTGTATACTTTTCAGACAATAGTCGTAACGGGGAGTATGGGATCGCAGAGTGTGATGTGTACGGCTGTCGTAGGAATTTGTGCGCAAAAGTACACTCCAATTGTACTACTGTATCCCAGTCTAATATATTGCCGTTTACAATGTATGTTTAGTATGTTTATATGAAAAAACAAATGAAAATATAGATTTGAAGAAAAAAAAACAACAACTGACAAGCCTATGGCTGTATCTATGTTTGCCAGGACTCCCTAGGGCTGCATCCAACTTCTTCAGGAACTAGTATTCACATGCCGAACGACTGAACTCGAGCATGATCAAATTGTGCTCATCTCTACTAGTTACCTTCTTGTGAGACACTAAATGAATTAAAATGAGCGCTGAAAAATTAAAAGTTTATCAAAGCCATTTACGATGAGTTATTAGAGAATGGTGGGGTAATAGCAGTAACCTCCATAAATAAGCTGCGGTGGAGCAGCTACGATGACTCTCTTGCTCTGGTACACACATACATGGAATGGCCAATTTTTTATTTCAGCACTATGTAATACCAAATCTCTCCTGTGGTGGCACTGCAATAGTTTTAAACAGCTGATCACTGGGGATTGAAGCAGTAGGACCATTTTTATTTTCATTGGATCCATTAAAAAATGGACTGTCCAAAGCATTGAACCCTGTAACTCAATTGTTAGCATGAACTTTATGAAAACTGCCGAAACAAACAAAAACCTTTTGGGGAACGAAGCAAAAGTTTATTCCCCTTTAAGCCCCTTATACCTTTTTCCGACAGCTGATTTAGGAATGGGACATAAATCGCCATTCCCTTCCACAAAAATATACCTGGACAGGAAAAGGGCCATTTAACCCCATCAAAAAATAACAAAATAATAATAATAATAATAATAATAATTATTATAATTATTATTATTATTTTTAATATTAAAATTATTAACACTAGTAAATCCAGTAGGTAGTACTCATATCTATTTTTGTGTGTTAGTGTCCCTTTAATAGGTCTAAACTTCCATCCTCCCCCTCCAGACTCCTGAAAACAATGTAACTACTAATTGCCCCAAAGAATGCTGACGGTAGTTTTCCCGCATGAGGGCTAATTGTTCTAATATTTACATAGTTATATAAGCAAAATACAGGTTTTCCATTCCAAACACACAAGCTGGGAGAACAGGTGACTCTCACAGGGCTCCTGGTAATGGGCAGTGGAAGCCAGATACAATTTCCCTAAAAAATGTACACAGGATTAAAAAGCTGTGATCAGTCTTTCAGCTGTCAGACGGGCTCCTTCACTGGAGAATCCCATATTGAAAAACAAATGCAAAGTATTCTCGCTGGGACTGCGAGTCAATCTGACTTATGATCGCAGGTCTGCTACCCGGAATCTGGGGCCCTCAAATGAATTGCTAGGACCATGATGGACGAGCCCTTCCAAGGCGAGAGAATTGAGGAACCACGGGGAATGAGCTCAAGTTGCTGAATGGCGTTCACTTATTTCCAGAGCTCGGGAATTCCTGCCCCCGGCTCCTTAACTTATCTGATTAATAATGTTTAAGGTGGGGGAGGAAACACACACACACACTGTGTGTATATGTATATATATATATATATATATATATATATATATATATATATATATATACACACACATACATACACACACACATTCATATATACATACACACACACACAGAGGGTTTTCTAAAAAAAAAAAAAAAAAAAATATTTATATATATATATATATATATATATATATATATATATATATATATATATATATATATATATATATCACTGCAGAAACCCTGGGCAGCGTCAGCTGTTCATACATGTAGTATAACATGTCTATATAATCCACGAATGGGCCGGGTTCCCTCTTGCTTTCAAAGGGGGTCAGGCCCAATGTCCACAATTAGCTTTTTTTTTTTTTTTTTTTTTTTTTTTAATAACGTCAATGTTTATCAATCAAAGCAACTCTTAGGGAGATTATATGTCTCCATGGTAACAGACAACAAACAAACCTTGTGTAGTCTGATCCCGTGGTCATATTCCCTTTTATCTTCCACTACTTGTGGTAACTTAAAGGGGTACTCGGGGCAGGAACCTTTTTAAATAATATACGCCCAGGGATGGGTTGTTTTTCTAAATACTTAAGTGCACTTCCCTCCCTGGCTTCCATGGCGCCGCTGATATCTTGCGATCAGTCCAGCTGTTTGGCTACTTCTGGGTCCCGAGGCTGTAACGTTGCAGGCCCTCCAAGCCAATCACAGACACCAGGTCCTGGAAGTGGCGAAACAGCAGGACGGATCGGTAAGATACCAACTGTGTGCGGGAGCCAGGGAGGTAAGTGTACTTTATTATTTTCCAACAATTTGTCTCCGGGCATATATTTAAAAAGGCCCCTGCCCAGAGGACCCCTTTATCAACTGCATGATAGCACAAAGGAAGAGGCAGACAGAATATGACACTGCAGAATTGAGTTATATTCATACCATGTGTTACAAGTCATTTTTTGCTCCATAAAAACAGCTGTTTAAAAAAAACACACAAACTAAAAACAAGAAAAAAAGGGACCATGAATCTTTTAGTTCCTTTTTTTTCTTCAGCTTCAGCTTTCTTTAGGCTATAAAAAGCAGCTGAAAAGGCTGTATGGGAACAAAATCTTAAAAAATGGGTTTCACCTATAATATGCATAGAATTCATAGAAACGATAGGAATTTTTATTTTAATGCGAGGCTGGTTCCTTTGTCATATTTATTTTGAAAAAAAAAATGCAAAATATGGAAAATATGGAAAGCCAGAGAATAATATTCAATGATCCAATGAATGCCTGGTTAAAGGGATATTACATAAGGGTGATTAGCATTGTGCTATATGTTTTATATTTAGATGTTAATATGAGCAGCAGATATAGCAGGTAGGTGATTAACACAGATATAGCAGGTGGGGGACTACAGCAGATATAGCAGGTAGGTGACTACACCAGATATAGCAGGTAGGTGACTACAGCAGATATAGCAGGTAGGGGACTACAGCAGATATAGCAGTTAGGTGACCACAGCAGATATAGCAGGTAGGTGACTACACCAGATATAGCAGGTAGGTGACTACAGCAGATATAGCAGGTAGGTGACTACACCAGATATAGCAGGTAGGTGACTACAGCAGATATAGCAGGTAGGTGACCACAGCAGATATAGCAGGTAGGTGACTACAGCAGATATAGCAGGTAGGGGACTACACCAGATATAGCAGGTAGGTGACTACAGCAGATATAGCAGGTAGGGGACTACAGCAGATATAGCAGGGAGGTGACTACAGCAGATATAGCAGGTAGGGGACTGCAGCAGATATAGCAGGTAGGTGACTACAGCAGATATAGCAGGTGGGGGACTACAGCAGATATAGCAGGTAGGTGACCACAGCAGATATAGCAGGTAGGTGACTACAGCAGATTTCCATGGTTCTGGTCTGTCTAGGACTTTTTGCTGGTGGATTTTTTTAAAGCTGCTGATTGATTGATTGGTTGATTGATTGATTGATTGAATGGGCTGCGGTACTCCAAAAGATGTCTGACAGATTATTTCAGCCAAAGTCAGGAATGGATTTAAAAAGAGGAGGAATTTTAGTCTTTCCTTTTTATAGTCTTTCTCTGTTTATAGTCTCTTCCTGGCTTTGGCTGAAAAAATGTGTCAGATAACCTGCAAGACATCTTTTGGTGTAATAGGGCCCTTAGGGTCCATTTACACAGAAAGATTATCTGACAGATTATCTCCCAAAGCAAAAAACAGTCTATAAACAAAGATCAGGTCATAAAGGAAAGCCTGAGATTTCTCCTCTTTTCAAATCCATTCCTGACTTTGGCTTCAAATCTTTGGCAGATAATCTTTCTGTTTTAAAGGAACCCTCAGGCCTGTTCATTGCTTACCAGGCTTAGCGCCATAAATTTTGTAGTGGCTGCGCATGGTACTGCAACTTACTGATGTTCAGTCCCATTCCAGCTAACTAAACTAGGCTTCAGACACCGCCATTACAATAAGTGCAAAGCTGCTCCTGGTAAACAATGGTCACAGGGCTGCAGCCCCTTCAATGGGGGGGACTGGACTGTTTTACACAGAAACCTCTTTAATTATTGCAATGCTGGACTGGGCAGGAGACTTACATCAATACTCTGTGAAAGAGCTATGGCCTATATTCATGTAAATAATAGACAACAATCTAGACAAACGAGTCGTCCCTGTTTTTTCCCCTCCATGTGGTGACCTCTGTAAGCAGACATGATTCCAGAAAGGCTGGTCTAGAATTGGGTGGAGGGCAATAAAAAACTTTAGCTGTGACCATTTCCTTATACTATGATGTATTCATTCATACAGCAGTGAAGGGATAGACGTTGCACAAGTCGTGGACCTCTTCTAAACTATATACATCTAGGGACTGTCCAAAGCTCAATGACTAATGTCCTAGAAGTGATGGTGTGTTTAGCTAGCACTAATGTGGCAGACCTATCAATAGATATATTTGTTTATGTGAGGTCATCTCGTGCTGAGCCAGCACACTGCTCAACCCTCTTTCCATTACCTTTATTGGCTCGGTAAGATGGATGCCATAGACAAGCAGTAGACTTGCCGCTCTTCAAATGTAGTTTGTGATGACAAAATAATAAATTATTGCCTTTAAGTGCCATTCGGTTAGTTAAAGAACAACAATTACAGTGTTAAAAGCCTTATACATTACCTCTGATGTGTTGTGGAATTGCACAATTTGGCTCGAAATCTTGCAAGACGTCTGCAAGGATTTCATGGTTCACCAAGCTGACGGAAAGTTTTGTCCAGCCCATAAGATCCCATATTTTTTACACTATTGTGGGTCCTAAGGATTATAGAGAATAGATCCGAAATGGAGACGACTTAAAGGGATCATTGCTTGCCATCCTTTGTATCGATGGAGTGTAATCAGCTGATCACCCCGAGTCTGAACTCTTACTTATAAGGGTTCCTTGACAATAAGCCAATTGCAACCTGTCCTCCTAAGGTCCCCCCAGTTATTACAGATAAGGCTGGGTTCACACTACATTTTTGCAATTCGTTTTTTTTTTCCATCCGTTTTTTGCAAAAAAAAAAAAAAAAAAAAAACAACGGATAAAAAAAACAGATGGAAAAAATAGATGCATGTGTGTGTCAGTTATGACATTGAATTCCATTTAAAAAAAAAAAATGGATCAAAACGGACCTGTTTTTTTTTTTGGTTTTTTTTTTAACATACACAATAACGTAGTCGACCTCATTTTTGTGTCAGTTAAAAAAAATGGATCCATTTTAATAATTTTTTTTTTTTATAAAGAAATTCAATGTCAAAACAGGTGCACATACATGCATCCGTTTTTTTGCAAAAAACTTAGTATGAATCCAGCCTAAATCTGTGGGAAACCCCGGCAGTAAGTGTTCAGTTTCCCTGCAGCACCACCACAGAAAAAAAACAAGCATTACAGTAAGTGTACGCGAATCAATGAGTTTTATGTGTATTGCAGAACAGGTAAAACATTACACTTACTCATAATGAAAAATCTTCTACAGTTTTGCATTTACAATCGCCATGGTAACAGACTACAAAACAAACTCTGTAGTCTGATCCTTCAGTTTCCAATACAGATGTCCTATAAATCTTACTAACATAGCAATAATGTGTTAGTAAGAAACAGGGTCATATGAAGGGGAGTATGATTGAAGGATGGGACTACATTTTTTTTTCTCCTAATGACATTAGAGATACATACTGCTGCAGACACGTAAGAAAAAAAAAAGTTTTTGTTTTTTTTAAAATTATAGATGCATTGTAGCAAGGGAAAGCCTGGCATATATGTCTCCTGTCCCACCACCATGCCGGATGAAGACCATGTACACCCTGATTACGGCATCTCATTCTCCCCCCTTGCACAGTGACCTCCTCAAGGAAGATAGGTAAGCAATGTGAATTCAAGATGAGATGGTAAAGGAAGATAATAAATGAGGGGTGTCACAAGCGGCATAATGAGGTGCTAATAAAGATGAGCAGCAAACTATAAGAACCGAGGCTGCTCACTGCCAGGGCAAGAGACGCCCCCCGTATGTCCCTTGAGGAAGCTGGACAGCCTTTCAGCACATGTTTTAATATCATACAAAAGCAAATTCCTGCTCCTCAGAAAATACCAGCAGCCATTTCTCCACGTCCACAGGCTGTCTTTATTATTCCTCCAAATGTCAACAAAATCACTGGCCTCCGATGAGAGGTTTGTTCATTTCAGATGTGTGATTCTGAGAAAGGAATACTCACCGCGGAGACAGGCTTCCTCTCGGGGAGACGACTTTCACGGCCAGACTGCGACCATTGTCTCCAAGATCTTGATCTGCTGTAAAACAGGTCGGAAAACACACGTGTTACTTTAAAGGCAAATATAACCTGTCTGACCAGTAGCATAGCAGTGATGTGAAGACCTACATTGGCTATCTCCTCTCTATAATCATCCTCTTCTGATGGCCAGGACATTTCATGACAATTTGGGATGTTTCTCTCAATCATTTTAACCACATAGAAGCGATTCATTTTCAAATGAGAAAGAAATGACCTAATTCTAGATAAACTATGTGTTGCCAATTAATAATTCCCAGCTCCCACAGAGCCGGGGACTTTGACATCACAAAGCTTTTTATGCGCCGCACAGCAGGCCGGCTGGGACATGTGATCTGGCTTTCCTCAACATAAGCGACATCCGAAATTTTACAAACAACTGGAAAATGAAAGAGGCCAAGAACAGGCGGCATAAACATTACAGAAAACAACGCAAGACACTGCCAGGAGCCATCTCCCTCTGCACATCAGAGATTATTACTATAGGGGAAGATTGTATCCAGTGATAGAGGATGGTATAGTGCTAAAGAGGGTCAAGTGATACAAATACAAAGCAATAACGGACTCTAATATCTAGCTTTGTCTCTACTATCTATCTATCTATCTATCATATCTATCTATTATGTATCTATCTATCTATCTAAATATCTATCTAAAATCTTTCTAGTATCTATCTATCTATCCATCCATCTATCTATCACCTATCTATCTCTCTATCTATTATCTATCTCCTATCTCTCTATCATTATCTCTCTATCTCTCTATCATCTATATCTCAATATCTATCTAAGATCTATCTATCTCTCTATCATCTATATCTCAATATCTATCTAAGATCTATCTATCTCTCTATCTATATCTCTATCTATATATCTCTCTCTATCTATCTGCATGCAAACCTGTATAAACTATGAGCATTTTTTTATACTAAGAGCTAAACTTGATGATGGAAGCTGGAATAAATGTTGTATGCCATCTAGAAATAATTCATACACAACAGGAACATACAGAGCTTGTCATAAAATATATTAAATAATTGAAGCTTGTACAGAGTACATCAGAAACAACGGCCAACTACCCTATTTGGACTCTTTACAGTCACTAAGGGGTTAGACTATAAAATCTGTGCTCATGAAATGCTAACAAATATGACCCAATTCACACTGAATGTAGAATCGGAAACAGAATTACTTCAACATATTAGTCTTATATTCCCAACAGTGTCTGACTGTTTCCCTAATGTTCCAGACTGCTGGGTGAACTGTGCAATGACTGATAGCTGCACAGTCCTCTGTATCCTCCTGTCGGACAGCGATCAGTCAGATCAGTGCTGAGCATAAGAGGAATCAGGAGGTGATGTGCAGCACTTCCAGATTGCTACATGTAGAAGCCCAATCTGAGAACATACTCCGAACAGAATCTGAGGGACCTTCCATGATGTCAGCCATGCGACATACAGATACTGTAGGTATGAAGAATATGTATTACACTGTGTGTCTGTATGTAGCAGAGCTGCGTGTGTGAGTGTGTGTGTGTGTGTGTATTGCGCATGCAGCAGAGCTGTGTATGTGTGGGTATAATGTACTGTCATAGAGTTTGTTAAAGTGGACCTGTCATTTTTGACCCCTTCACTGCCTTAGACCACCAGGGACATTTATGTAACATGAAATACTTTTTTTTCCCAGTTTCCAGTTGCCTAAACCAGGTGTGCGTCTTATTGTCAGGTGAGTCATGTAAAGCATGAAATATGGTAATGGTACAGTATTGCATAAAACATTGTTCAAAACAATTACATATATATGATATATCATTCACAATAGATAATATGACTCCTAACATATCTATAAATATTAAATCCCTTCATTAACCAGACATAACTCCGTACTACAGGAAAAAAAATGCTGTGAAATCTTAGGCCATTAGGTGTCTGCTGATTTTTGTGCCGGGGCCCCTTGCCCGTCTTTCCTTGCTCAGTGGTGTCAGGTCTCCCAATGTGAAGGGGTACAGCTGGGTCACCCCAACTACAGCTGACCACTGGGGATCCAGTCAGTAGAGAGAATACTTTGTAATCAGCTGATTGTCAAGAGATCCTTCTAAGGGTCCTTTTACATACACAGATTTATCTGACAGATTTTTGAAGCCAAAGCCAGCAATGGATTTGAGAAGAGGAGAAATCTCAGTCTTTCATTTATGACCTGTTCACTGCTTATAGTTTGTTCCTGGTTTTGGCTCCATAACGCACCAACGCACCATAATATAGTTCAATGTGGAGACCACCATTAACATCCACAGCTTAAAGGTGTTATCCAGCATCAATTAAAATGTAGCTACTTTCCTGGAAAAGAAACAGCACCATCCCCTGTCTTCAGGTTGTGTGTGGTATTACAACAGGAGAGGTGCTGTTTTTGGGAGAAAGGGGCCATGTTTTTCTCAGCCTGGATAACCCCTTTAACATACATATAAAATGTTTTGGGCAGACACCAGAAGTGGTGGTGGGGAAAAAAACAACTCATTTTGGAGTCTTATAATTAAAATATACATTTTTTTTTTCTTTTAAGCAAAAGTTTCTGTTAACGTGCATCATCATAAGCTAGCTGTGTATCCAGTAAGCATTTCAGTCGGTTTCTTCAAGAAAGGTTATAAAAAAAAAAAAAAAAAAAAAAAAAAAAAAACACTTCCCTTGAAATCGCTACTTCTACCATCATCTATAGCACAGGTGTCAAACTCACGGCCATTCAGCTGTTGCAAAACTACAATTCCCATCATGCCTGGACAGCCAAAGCTTTAGCTTTGGCTGTCCAGGTATGATGGGAATTGTAGTTTTGCAACAGCTGAATGGCCGTGAGTTTGACACCCCAGATCTATAGTATATCCACTGCTATAGGATTTCCATAAATACATGTGATTTATAAACTTTATAACCTGCTCCGTGTGACTGTAGTAGACGTAAGAGCTAGTTAGGATTTTTTTTTTCCTAAACTAACTGGATAGATGTTCTGTCTCCTATCAGCCCATGTCTGCTGCAGCGGCAGCGGAGGAGGAGTATGGTTCCCATTTGCTGTACGCCTCCCCTCTGCCACTTTTAATTTCTCCAGTGAAAGTAATGAATCACAGCTGTGAGGAGCTAATCTGTATGCTTATCACAGCAAATCCCAATGTGTTGTGCTGTTTAACACTTTCTACGCTGCGGCACACCACAAACTCCAATCTCGTGCGGGCGCCTCGGAGGAAGAGGGAGGTCTCCTGTGTGTGTGTGTCAGTCAATGGGTGTGTGGCCAGAGGGGGGGGGGGGGATACTTAAATTTTGCTTGTTGCACATAAAATTGTCAGATTGTCGCCAGCCCTGGAAATGGATCTCCTTGGGAAAGAAACAAGACCGGCCTATATGATAACAATAAGCGGTCAAAACAATAATAGTGAAAGTGAGAGAGAAGGGGGGGGGAAACTTGCCTGTAGCCAGTAACAAAAGCAGCCGCCCTGGCTGGCCCCTTTAAGGTTACCCTTCCCTCATTGGGAGGAAAATGACCTCTGGCCCCTCGGCTGGCAAAGACATGGCTGATCATTCTTGGTGCCCTGGTAAAACCATCCCCCCCCTTCCCGCAAACAGTCGTGACTAGCAGGACATGTCAACAAAGCTCTCAATGCACAAACTTCAAGGAACAAAGGAGTCTCCCCCAGAGAGAGGAGCTTACTCTCCATACACTGCAGCATGCAGATGTGCAGGGACAATGGCCGGCTGATCAACTTTCAGCCTAGTTTTATCAACTTTATATTGATGATGATGATGATTATTATTAATGTTGGAGTTATTTTCTGGGTCAGATTACCGTCATTCTGCAAGGTTTTGGCAGTAGTTACAGTAATTCTGTGGCCCTGTGCTGGTTGATGGACTGTATTAAAAATATGAAAGGAAGCAAAACGGAAACGGATTTGACTTGTAGAAAATTACACAAGAGTCAAATGAGGTAAATGTAATAGAAGGCATGTGTGTCATGGGAAACTGGCGGAACAAAGCGGCACAGAGGAACACAGTGAGCTGGAGGTATACAGAAAATGCAACTCGCTTTTCTGCATCTAGTATATGTGGGTGAAGACCATCACAGCATACTGTACCTATCACTCCATCAGGGACTCCCGATTCTAGTCGCCAACAAGAAAAATGGTGAGGGTATGTTAGCAAGGCTAACTCCTGTCTATATTCGGTTTATGTCAGCAACCCAGCGGCCCTGGTGACCTGGACTACAACCTGGTGCACAATACTGCAGACTAAGGGGGTTGCTATGTAATGCGAACATGAGAGCGGTATGTCTCCATTACTGGCAAAATAGGAGAGAACTTTTTCCAATAGCTAACATTTAAAAGCTGTGGTTTCCTGCAAATTGGTCTGTGTTCACACCTGGATTAGAGTCATCACCTTTTGTCCACTTAGGGTCTGTTCACAAAGTAAAATTGGCAGAATTCCACCACTCTCTGCTCTAAGAATTGACATGAGAATGGACAGAGCCGCGGAAGCGGAGGCGCGTGAGCTGTCCTATTGAAACAGACGGCAGGCGGGATTCTGCGGCGGAGAGCTGCACGCTCCATTGTGTGCAGCGGGGTATTGGGATGCGGGCACACATGGGTGCGCCTGCATCCAAATTCACCAGAAATGAAAATCATCTGGCCGCTACTGCAGTACGGACCGGGATGATCTTCAGTAACACCGACCGTTCTGTGACCCAGCCAGGTTACAGAACAGCCAGTGTTATACGTAGTGTGAACCCCGCCTTAGGGCCCTATCCCACAGGACGATTATCGTTTGTATAATCGTTAACGATTAACGATCTCAAACGACCACTATTGCGAAAGACCTGAAAACGTTCACTCATTTCCATGGACTGATAATCATTACTTATGATCGTAATTGCGATCGTTTCTTCTTCGCTATTTATTCGCTATTGCGTTCGTATCTATTGCGAACGACCGAACGATGTCTTATTCAATGCGAACGATTTGCGAACGAGCAACGATAAAAATAGGTCCAGGTCTTATAAAGCGATCAACGATTTCTCGTTCGGTCGTTAATCGTTAACTGCATTTCAACCGAACGATTATCGTTTAGATTCGAACGATTTAACGATAATCTGAACGATAATCGTCCGGTGGAATAGGGCCCTTAGACTGTGAGTAGCACTGGGGACAGGGAGTGATGTGCGCTCAGTTCTACGTGCCATGTGGATCCGCAGGGCTGTCATTACCTGTCTGGCTGTTCTCCGTCGGCCCTACAGACGAGGTGGGATTCTGCCTACTTCCACTGAGATGAGAGGACGTCACAGTCACTAAGGATCCAGGAAGAGAATTTACCTGCACGGAGAGAATAGAGAATTTGTTACCATAGATCACAGAATAGAGAATGACAGCATTATTTTATATCCTTTGTAAATATTAATAAACCAAAGAAATGCATTTTAATATAGCCATCATATTTTATGTTTTTATGTTTTCTTTCTGGGAAATCTATATGAAATCACAGCGGATCTCATCTTCCTTTCCAAGTTAGTCAATTCTGTTGCACCCACAGCCTTCTGTCACCCCTCCTCCATTATATAACTTTAATGCCCACTGCCTATTCAATGATGATAAATGTGGGCCAGCCCCTTTGGGGGGGGGGGATTAGTCCCCCATTCATACTTTAATACTAAACCCTGTCTGGAAAACAGGAGAAGTGATGCAATGGTGTCGCACAGGTCACGGCGCGGACAGGCCGCTCCTGTCACTACGCAGCCCGGTCAGGATCATTGCCTACGGACCTTGTAATCCTTTGGAGGTGTGTGGGGAGAGAAGTGTACAGATGCCTGCACTGGCATACATCATGTAAGAGATCAATGCGAGTGCACTGACATGGTAATGATAACAGATGTGACAGTATGCCAATAGAGGACAGACACGAGCCCCTCCTCTGAATACATGACACCAGCGGCTCGTGCCCTTGCATCCTCATCCTGGCATATGAAGGAAAAGCCTGGAGGTGCTCCCCTGGGTTTATGGTCCACTGTCCCTTCTTTTTCTGTCATCTACTCTGTTGTAAGCAATGTGATGGGAGCGCGTGGGCATCATGACCACCACAGCGTCCATATACCTGTTCACTGACATGAGCAGACATATTACACCTTGTAATAAAGTAATTGTATTTTCCATATTTGTTCCAGTGATTACAATACAATGTTTTACATTATTAGAGGAGTTGTCCAATTTAGAAATCCCATGTTCTTGTATATTATTAGGGAGTTTGGAGTTGTCTCATCTCTTGTATAGACTGGGTAGAAAGAGTGTCCGTTGCTGTGGAGGACCGATCCCGTCCTATATTACACAGATAGCCAGTGAGTTTAATAACAACTATGTAATGCTTCATTTTGCCTGTGGTGGCGCTGCAGGGAAACTCAACACTCACTGCCAGGTATCCAAAGTGGAGAACTACTTTAAAGGAAACATTCATTCAGGACTAAGGTTAAAGGGCACTCTGCCATTTGGGTAAATTAAAGGAGTTATCCAGGTTTACAAAAACACAGCCACTTTCTTCTAGAAACAGCGCTACTCCTGTCCTCAGTTTGGGTGTGGGTTTTTCCAACTCTATTCCATCAAAGTTAATAGAGCTGATATGTAATACCATACACAACCTGAGGACATTGGTGGTGATTTTTTGCAAGAAAGTAGCTATGTTTTTCTAATCTTGAATATCCCCTGTTCACACACTGTATTTTTTTGATTAAACAACGGCTGTTGTTAAATTACAGTGGCCGATCACATTAACTACTATGGAATCCCGGCCGCAGTGTATACACGGCTCTGGCCGTACTTTACATTGTCTGCTATTGCTATTTGCAGTGCGGGCACACCCGAATGTGCCCACATTCCAATTAAAAAGAAGTGATGTTTACCTGGACGGTATTGTAATATCGGAAGAGTTAAACATTGCAGACAGCAATGAACATGAACATGGCCTAAGGGTGTATTCTAGTAAATGAATAGGTAATAAATGTTAGATTATTAGTATTCTGACCACTGAGACCCCCACATGCTTAACCACAGTTCCAAACTCCTTGCAGATGTGATCTGGTGACTGATTAAGGTCCAAGTAGACTCCCATGATCCAGAATGTATCACCTATCCAGCAGTCCAGCATGGAGAATAGATGTTTTAAGACCAATGTAAAACAGACACTCTGGAAATGAAGTAACACCACAGTATGAAGGAGTCCATTCACCCCTAAAGTGGCCTGTTAATAATGGCGGCTCGGCGCATGGTCACCATGTGGTTATCCGGTTAATTATTTAATCTTATTAAACCCTTTAGAACATAAGAGCAGGTAGACAACAGATGTCTCACAAGTGATTGGCCTTGTACATCTCAAGCCGGCTGTGGAGGTCACGGGGTTGAGCCTTCAGATACACCGCATGACGGCATATGTCCTGAACGGGGCGCCGTCATCCCCCAGAAATCTGCATACTATGTGATTACTTCCTTGTTCTGTCTCGGCGGCCCCGGCTCCACGTTTTTTTTTTTTCCTCTGGAAGGGGAGGAGAGCCTAAGGAGGAGGACGTGTTCGACACAATAGACAGTTCCACAAATAGGCGTTTTGCCCTGACCTCAAATAAGGAGCTGGATTTTTTGGCAGCGTCCCAGCCCTACTTACTGAACAGCTCTTCAAAACTTTGTATTCATTCATGTCGCTAACCACCGCTTGAAAAAAAAAAAAAAAAAAAAAAAGGCCTATACTGGGACCGCTGCCAAACACGTGAAAATGAGCCCTCCAACATACGCAGCCAAAGTCTTGCATAATCCGCTGCAATAAAAACGCTCTCCCTTGGCCGCACACACCACCATTCCCTTTCTAAGAACATTCCTGTGTCTGTCATACTGCAGTCCCGCTTCCAGAATAGAAACAACTTGTGCACTACAGTAACAAAGTCATTCCTAAAATACGAAACAAGTTCACTCCAGGGCAGCGGGACCGTGCTTACACAAATGCAGCGGATACGTGCCGGCGCGCTGGAGACCCTCGTATGGGCCGGGACCACGTTAACTCTATGTATGCTACAACGCTCAAAGCACCAAACGTACAAACGCAACGGATAAAACTATAAAAAACTGAAAATAAATGGTTCAACACAATGAGTACAGGTTGTACACAATGATTCCTAATATGTATTAAAGGAGAAGTCCGTCAAAAATTTTTTATTAAAGTATTGTATTGCCCCCCCAAAAGTTATACAGATCACCAATATACACTTATTACGGGAAATGCTTATAAAGTGCTTTTTTCCCTGCACTTACTACTGCATCAAGGCTTCACTTCCTGGATAACATGGTGATGTCACTTCCTGGATAACATGGTGACGTCACTTCCTGGAAAAAAATGGTGATGTCACGACCCGACTCCCAGAGCTGTGGGGGCTGTGGCTGCTGGAGAGGATGATGGCAGGGGGACACTGAGGGACACAGGACACTGAGCATCCCTCTGCCATCATTCTCTTCAGCAGCCACAGCCCGCACAGGTCTGGGAGTGGGGTCGTGACATCACCATGTTTATCCAGGAAGTGACATCACCATGTTATCCAGGAAGTGACATCACCATTTTATGCAGGAAGTGAAGCCTTGATGCCGCAGTAAGTGCAGGGAAAAAAGCACTTTATAAGTATTTCCCGCAATAAGTGTATACTGGTAATTTGTATAACTTTTGGGGGGCAATACATAATAAAAAATTTAGCTGGACTTCTCCTTTAAATACTCTGTGCTGCTAGATCCACAATCAGTTCCTTAGCATAGTCCAACGTTAAGGACGCCCTAAACAAGGTAAAGACTAAATAAAATGATCTTTGCTGCACATGGAGAGGTTAGCGTATACACTTGTTCACTCATCTCAAAGACGACCGGGGCTAAGAAGGCGTCCTGTACACAAAGCCAGGAGCGCTACCCGAAAACACACTTCTCCATTTTGCCACCTCTGCTAATGTCTCTCTGACTGGCTATACACTAATTCCTAGTGACTGTCCTGACACTTGCCAGTGAAGAGAATGGTAACAAGCCCCTGCTGTTCGGCACAGCCATCACTTTGGTCCGAGTCACTACTTCTGACTGCAGAGCGCTGCTCATCTCTGCCGAGCCGGAGTTCAGCTGCTTAACCCCATCACTGCTGGATGCGGAGAGCATGGTGTGCTCTGATCTCACTGTGGAGGATGTATATGTACATTTATTACAACTGTATCCGTTGTCTTCTACAAGGGTACGAACAAGAATTACAAGGGGATCGTGAAGGAAATACCGTACATGGTGGGAGGATTCATCAACAAATATTGACTACGGACTGTCACAAGTGATTTCTCTTTCTATAATTCAATGAGCCGGGAGACTTGTTACTTGCACTTAAAGGGAACCAGTTACATTGTACAACTTAGGGGACTATATTATAGAGCTGAGCGGATTAATTTAGAAAACAATGGAAGTCAGCTCACCTCCGGTATTAGGTGGGATCCCAGTTGATAGTCAGAGGGTGCACGGGTCAGGCGCCAGCCTCGTGCCTGTTCAGCAATGGAGAATATAGAGAGAGGTCACGGCACTCCAAGGGTAAAATTTCTTTACTTTATTTCATATCAAAAATAGTAAAAACAAGGCTCATGTAGAGGCTGCTTGAAGAACCAACGCGTTTCGCGTGCATGCACGCTTAATCATAGCTTATGATTAAGCGCGCATGCATGTTAAACGTGTTGGTTCTTCAAGCCGCCTCTACATGAGTCTTGTTATTACTATTTTCGATATAAAATAAAGTAAAGGATTAATTTAGAGTTTATGGGAAATAAGAAAAATATCTGCTCATTGTGATCTTGGAAGTCCAGTGGGCGGTTCTCTGACTGAGACCACCTACTGGACTCCTAAGCATAGAAGACGCAAAGTTTTGAATGAAATTTATTCAAAGCTCCCTGTGTCTATGAAATAGTATTCTCAATCATTTAAAGGAATATTTGAACATTTATGGCCTATCCACAGAATATACCGCACCATGTTGCAAGCTGCTAGGTTGTAACGGTCAGTGGTCGGGAAGCCAAAAATAACCCAATGGGCTGTTTTATGCCATTTGCATGACTCCCATTGACTATATTAATCATAAGTAGGAAGTTGCGGAAACAGCGAAGCTCATGTAGCTACATTGTTTATACATCTCTGATTGATGTCAATGGGAGTTACCAAACTATGGAAGACTGCAGGCTCAGGTATTTTTGGTTTCCTGGCCACAAGCAGGTCAGAGGACCCTTGATCTTGGGATCACGTATCCTGTGAATAAGTTATAAATGTCTCAGATGAGAATACCCCATTTAAGAGATGCAGGAGCCCACTAACATGCTCTACAATGAGGTCACTCCACAACTTCTCATGGACTTAAAGGGAAGTTGTCATCAATTTAAAGGGATACTCCAGCCATCTAAAATTCTTCATATATTGCTGTCCTTGTATACAAGATATTAAACATCTTATTCATACCTAGTCACACTTTCCTGGGGTCCTCCTGCATTGTTTTTGGGTCCCCCCTGCGGTTACTTCAGAAATGGACCCTTTTCAGCAGTAACAGTCGGCTCAGCCAATCATTGACAGAATTTGGACAGCAACTGGCCACTGATTGGATGAGCAGGCTGTCACTGCCAAGAAGAGTCTGTTTCGGATGTAAGGGTAGGGCCCGAAGAGAAGAGCATGGTGAGGTAAGAATAGGATGCTTATTTTGTTATATGCAAGGGCAGCAATATATATGTTTAAAAAAAATAGCCGGAGTATCCCTTTAATGTTGTCAAAACAAAGGATATCTCCCCGTTGCCCAGAAGCTTCTCCACACCACACTTGCCTTGCTTGGTAGATTTTGATGTTTGGGAATAAGAAGAGATCTATTCATGAAGGCTGGCTGGGCAGGCAGAAGCCACCGGGGACTGTCACCGTGACTCATGGTTCAGACAGCATAAAACTGATGACAGGTTCCCTTTAAGCAGTATTGACAGTTTTATGTTTCTTATCACTGTAAGGGCAAATGCATGTGTAGTCACACCAACCATTATACAGAGGTGGTATGTGGTCCTGTAGCTAAGTCCATTCACATGCTGCAATACCAAACACAACCCATAAGCAAGTGTGGCACTGTTTCTTTTCTTCTAGACAATAAGGGGCAATTCAATTTTGTCACAAAAAGTTCTGCACCATCCTATTAATTTGCTGAGTGTGAACGGTGTCAACCTGTAATCCACTAATTCTCCCAACTCCTGGCAACAACTGGTTACAGGGCTCTAAAGTGTAACTCAGACCCACAAAAAGGAGGGTGCGGTGAGCTCCAGCCTCTCCGAGAAGGAAGAAGTCATAAATATTTAAGTTGCGCATTATTAACACCTTTGCATTGCGGGGCTAATGGCAGCGCGGGGATTAAATGTGAAGCGGGAGATTCATGTTTCACTCACAGGAAAAACAGGCCATAGCAAGCATTTATTAAAAAAGTGCAATCATCCTGTCAATACACATTAAGGGCAGAGGATTCCAACAAGCCGGAAAATTCCACAGCTGAAATCGGCTTTTCGCTGGCTCCCAACAGTGGACGTCCCTCTATGGAGAACGTTCTGCAGAATACACACAAATTCCAGGGCCAAGCAATGTCACCCGGGCCATTGAAATGTACTGGGCACGGATCCAGCAATGATCAGTGGGGCTCTAAATCGCCGGCAAAACGGAAAGATGCCAAAACAGATGCACAAAATCTGCACTGATATTGTCCGGTCACCTGGTGATTGTAAGCTCCCCGAAGGCAAGACTTGGAGGAAGTGGATTTACTGGGAAAGCTGGGTGAACTTTACATTGGTGGCAGTAGAATGAACAACAAAAAGGAGTTTTAGGCTTTAGAAGTTTTCTATAGGGATTTGCTACTGCTATGAAGAATACCTGCCATGAACAGAGGTGGCAGCAGAGAGTACTGTGTCAGACTGGAAAGAATACACCACTTCCTGCAGGACATCATACAGCAGCTGATAAGTATGGGAAGACGTGAGAGTAAATTACAATTCTATATAACTTTCTGACAATGGCTGATTTTAAAAACTTTTTTATTCTCCAGCGCGCCCCTTTAAAGTGCTTATACAATAAAAAAAAATTGTCATCTATTCATATGATAAATGGATGATCAGAAGGGACCTCACTGCAGGCTTCCCCACCAACCACAAGAAGAGGGGTCCTGAGCCCCCATACCACTATACTGCACAACTACAGAAACTCTATAGACTATGGTGTTGCCAGAAAGCAAGTTTAGCCAAGTTTCTGTACATATGACTTGACACTGTAAGGAATTGTGTTTCCATGCAGAAATACAGTAAAAGCCCATGTAGAGGAATGGGAGCCACTGTACTATGATGAGGCACGAGGCCTTACTGCTTTACTAGAGGCTTGCATGCCCGGCCGTCACCTCTGAGACTTACGCACTCACGACTCGTGGAATACTTCGCTGTACACATATTATTAAAGGATCAGAAAAAACTAAGAAACTACAGGGAGTCACTTAAAACCACTTAGAGAATTATGAGTGTACATAACACGATGTGCGCTATACCACCTAATAACTCCCCCACAACAAACACAATTATCTCAAGATCCATCCGCCTCTACATTCACCATCTAGGAATGATGGAGTTTACAATTATTAGTAACTATATAAGTCGAGGAAGATGAAGAATGACTGAAAAGTCATCGAGGAAATCTTTCACGGCTTAAAGAGACATCACCATAAGGATCTTCCTGGTCATGTCTGTATGAATGAGACCTATGAAGTAATAGCAATGCCCTCTTAGCCAATCACTAGCCAGGGCGGGTCTTTATGGGAGCCAGTGATTGGCAGAGCGGGCAATTCCTGCCATTTCTTGTGAGTCAATCAGGAAGTGGAGGTCAGTATGTGGCCAGGTAACATTTAGTCTGGGTTAGACTTGGAACCCGCTCCAATTTCCACATCCAGGTTTGTCTGTTTCCATATAGAAACTGTTCACATTAGGCTTGCAACCTAAACATTGTATGGGGCAAGTCTTCTCCCTCTAATGGAAGTGTCTTCCTTGTTCACACATGGTGAGGGGAATAAAAAGAGATCAAGGTAGAGATCCAAGGGGTATTCCCGTAGAATAACAAGCCGATCACTAGGGGTCTGACCATTGGAACCCCCACCAATGGTTTCTGTTCACCATGCCTGAACTTCATTCATTCTCTATAGGGCCGCCAAGCACTGAACTTTGTGCCGGATACCACAGGACACATTTAGAAGCCAGAGGACTCTATGCCTAGAAGGATTGGCAGTTTTGGTGGGAAAATAGGTAACTACTAGTGGTTTTAATATCGTGGTTGATTGGTGTAAAGAAAAAGTAGAAAGATGCCAATGGTCACTGGGGAAGGAACCCATATAAGACAGGTGGCCATACTAGTGAAAGAAGATGACATCACATCAAGAAACTGGACATTTCCCCTAAACTTCTTACAGATCTACAGGAAGTGTTGTATAAAACATGGGAGGTACCGTGGGGTTAAATTTGTACAATACAAATTTTTTTTTTTTTTTTTTGCCTCAGCTCCCAACAAGTAGGGCTTTAATACTCAGCGTGTGATGAGAGATGAAACCAAGTGTGAACAACTTTCAGGTCCCATGAGGGGGCTGACTGTTCAAGCTGTCAGGTTCAATTGCATCATTCGACATTATTCAATGCCCCAAACTGCTCCCTAATTGTTAGGGGCTTAACATATTCAGAGCCATTGTTTAGGCTAATGCTGAATGCCCACAAGTCGAGTTTCCATAAAGAAGGGGGTGGGATCTCATTGTACTTAAACCGTACAGAACTCACTGCCACCGTAGTCTTTGGTGCCATCCCATGTATGAAAAACCGACTGTGAGACGGCTTTAATCAGTTTATATACTATCAATAAGCCTCTTATTTTATTACTATAGATATATAGCCAGAGATTTGCCGAGACTGATGCAGGGACAGTTCACTGGCTCGATACAATCGCAGAAGAGAGTGCCGCTTTTCAATCCTCCGCAGATTCGTTTTACTCCGACAGCTACAAGTCATTGTAAGTTTTTTTTTTTTTCTGTACCTAATATCAGATGTGACACCTCGTAGAAAGCCACGCACAAACCCCTTTACATTTGTCTCGGCTGACAAACGATTATTTTTTCAGTTGCATTTCTTATCCTGTTGAGAATGAGATGGGGTCAAGCAGATTATTCGCTTCCTGTTCTGTCGCTGCTTTGTACTGCCGAGAGAGGAAGTTAAAAACTAAGGGGGAGACACCGAGTAAACAAACCAAAAACGACGCTCAAAAAAACGGGGCAGAACAGATTAAAAAAATCTGTAAACAAGCACAGATTACTGGGAGAACAAAAAAGAAAAGTGGCATTCTGGAACCAGATTCCAACTTATACCGTCGTGATTCCTGCCTTGTTTGTTGCACGAATGTCATCGTTCAATGGCAATATGCAAAGTGCAAAAAGTTTACGGAGAAAAAAACAAACACACAAACTAAAACAAGAAGTAACAAAGCAACTAAAGAAGAAGCAGCAAGATGTAATGCTGAGGCATAGCTGGCAAATTGTGATGCTTTGACAGGAAACGGCAAATAGGTTTACAAATCACAAGATAGCTAGAGGGCACTAACCATATGCTCACTATTCAGCGGTAATAAAGCCGTGTGGGTATAAGATTGGGAATCGTAATATTGAAACAAAAACACAATGAATGAAGCAAAACAGAAATATAATGCATATATATATATATATATATATATATATATATATATATATATATATATACACACACACACAAACACATATATACTTTGATGGCCTACACATGGTGGGAAATCGGCCCTCAACCTGTAAATAATCATTTTTCTGTCCATCACAGTCAATTTTATTTTAATATACAGAAAAAACATGATTGACCACTATTTTGTGTACACCAATTTTTTTTTTCTTATATAATGTCAGTAGGGGAAAGATTCTGCAGCATGGCATATATACCCGCATCTCTTTGTACCATCCAATTCCATATACTTTTTTAAAAGTATGTTTAAAAAAAAAAAAAAAAAAAAAAAAAAAAAAAAAAAAAAAAAACACTATGTGAACCCAGACTTACAAAGCAACTGAGTGTCCAGCACTTTTATAGTGCACCTACTGTAATTGAAGACACTTAGCGTACATTTGGAAGTGACAGACAGATTTTAAACTTCAAATATTTTAGTAATTTATGGAGTTTTCTTTATAAAATTAAAAAAAAAAAAAAAAAAAAGTTCTGTCTTTGCAAAAAAGAAAAAAGTAACCAGTTTGGCGCAATTTAGAATTTTAGACATTCCCATTTTGTGCTGAATTGGATGTAAAGTTTCTGCTGAAAAACTTGCAACGACATCCACATCTGTCCACTGTTTTGTGGGTTTGTGGATTTGAGTCTGATATTTGAGCTGGGAGTCGAGAAAGTCAATACAAAAAAAATTATTTTAATTTTTTAATTTTTTTAAGAATCTTCAAAAAACTCCTCACCAAAATCCACAAAATTAGCAATTTTGTAATTCCACAATAAGTCTTTGGATTCAAATCCGCTCTGCAAGTTTCCATGCAGATCTGCAGCAGGCTCGCCAAATCTAAGTGCATCTTTTGTAGTATTATTACTGTTTAATCATACAGCGTCATCATGCGACTTTGTGATAAGGGGAAACGTGGAACATACAACATACCAATGCAATTATCCAAAGCAAACCTGTTTCATGCCTAACAGCAACAAGCCATGGCAGTACACATGCAGTCACGTGTGTAATAGTGTGACTACTTAATCACGCCCCTTTGTTTTGAGGGAGGTAAAAAAAAAAAAAAAATTTTAAATCTGCTGTTTAGCAACACACTCATAGGTATAGAGTAAACTGCACATTTATGCCATGGTGTAAAGGGAACGCTACATGAACTGTGTACTGTTCAAAATAAAACAACAGAACAGGTTGGTTATTCTTGGTTATGTTTTAAAATTTTACTGAATTTTTTGTTTAAATAAAAGATCAAAAACTGCCAAAATTCAAACACTTGCAGAAATTTTACACCTGACCCGGTGACACGTGGATCTGAATTGTTTCTTACATTAGTGACTATGTTGTTCTGGCAAAGGAATTATCTGTCAAAAATTAAGAACTTGACAGGCTATTAAAGTGATCCCGATGACATCAGGACCGGCGAGATTTCTGGAGAGCAGACAATAGAGCTGACAGGCACGCTACTTAAACCAAATTTTAAGGCCACAGACAGCTTGTGCTTGGTTCAATGTCATTCCATCACCAGCTTACTGTAAAAGAGAGGACTCTATAAAAGAACTCGTAACATTATTTATCTGGCGCTTTTCCCATTTCAATGCAACAGTCAAACACTAATACAAAAAGAAATCCGACGATGGCATTATGGCTGGATATTGCCTCCAGCCATCAATCTCGTAAAATGGACGGAAGACAACGCAGCCGGGGATTGAAATGAACGCAGCGTTACGTTGCTATCCCCCCTGTTATTTGCATAACTCGCTCTCTGCACAGCTATGCCGCACATTACTATTCCACTATAGCACACTCTTTATGCTTCTTACAAGTAGTCCGAAATATAAAGGACTATTTATACTGGCAAAATGACTAATAAACAGCAACAATACAGAACCAGGCTGACATAAAAGCTAAACTCATACAATGTGCCAGTCACTTATTGGAGGGGGGCACAATATATATATTAATGGAGAATACTGGTCCTCAAAATGAAGAATAGCAGAAACCTATGTATCTATCCATATATAAACCTCTTTTATGTCTATCATCTCGTTATCTCTATCTATCTATCTCCTATCTATCTATCTCCTATCTATCTATCTATTATCTATCTCCTATCTATCTATCTATCTATCTATCTATCTATCTATCTATCTATCTATCTATTATCTATCTCCTATCTATCTATCTATCTATCTATCTCCTATCTATCTATCTACTATCTATCTACTATCTATCTATGTATCTATCTATGTATCTATCTATCTATGTATCTATCTATCTATCTATCTCCTATCTATCTATCTATTACCTATCTATCTATCTATCTCCTATCTATCTATCTACTATCTATCTACTATCTATCTATGTATCTATCTATCTATGTATCTATCTATCTATCTATCTCCTATCTATCTATCTATCTATCTATCTATCTATCTATCTATCTATCTATCTCCTATCTACCTATCTATCTATCTATCTACCAAAGGCTACAGGCCCTTTAATTGTGCAAAATTCTTGCAAAACTTTAATCCATCAGCAGTGGGGAAAAGCAGTGAGTGATGTTTCAGTCCCCTCACAAAACTGTTCTTGTACTTGTACAGTCGATCACTTTTTTCCTGCAGTGATGGATTAATGTTTTGCAAGAATTTTCTACAAGTTAAGTGCTGCAGTCTTTTGTTGAAACTATTATTCACGGACCCTGTTTACGGCCCCAAGTATTTCTGTAATTCTGTTCCCTTGTGTTTTAGACTGACTATCTATCTCCTATCTATACTTTATTAATCTAACTTCTATCTACCTAACTACCTGTTTATCTATTTATATCTCCTATATACCTCCTATCTATCTATCTATCTATCTATCTATCTATCTATCTATCTATCTATCTATCTATCTATCTATCTTTCTCATATCTATCTATCTATCATATTTTTTCCACGTAGCACATTTTTGCCACTTTGGCCTATAACTGTTAGGCTAGGTTCACACTGTGTTTTTGCTGTCCGTTTAACATATCCATTTTATGGAAAAAAAAGACTGTTGGTAAAAACAGATGCAGTTGTATGCCATCTGTCGAAATCCATTTTCAATTGACTTACAATATAAAAAAATATATGTTTAAAAAAAAAAAAAAAAAAGGATTAAGATGGATCGTTTTCTTTTTAATTTCTTTACCGTCCAAAAATGCATACAAAGAAAGGGATGCGAAAACATAGTGTGCGCCCAGCCTTAGCTGATCCATTTATTTTCTTAATCATAAAAAAAAAATGTTAAAGGTTTTATTTTTAACATCAATTATTTATTATTGTTATCAGATTACCTAGCAACCTCAAGCAATCCCCAACACACTCCTTATAGTACGACTGTTTTTATTTATTTATTTATATTGAGTCAAGTAAATTTAAAAAAGATATAAAAAAAAAATCAAAATGATTACAAGCCCCACGATGCAATAAAAAAAAAAAAAACGGAGAAAACTTTGACAACGTCAACAAATCTTTAAAGTTACACAACAAAGAAAACGAGTAAAAGGCAAAAAAAAAAAAAAGTGAAGGAAAAAAAGCGGAGCTACTTCTATCAGACAACACGGTCCTCAAATCCGGCTCCATCACTATTGTTTTAGGCAGCTAAATTAAGGTCCTGCTACACTCAGTTCAATGGAGAGGTCAATGCGGCTGGGTTGCCTGGAGACTGATGGTTGCTACAGGAGCAGCAGATAAGCCACACTAAATAAGCTTCAGCTCCCAGGCAAAAAGCATTTAGTGCTACGAGCAAAATCCAAGATGCAGCTGTCTCAGCATGCAGCACTGTACACGACCATGCAGCCGCCTTCACTTCACTCTGCTCAATGATCATTTCAATGTGAAGCCAATCGCGCTGGGACAAGGGCTAAAATAAGATTGGAAGGATTTTAATTAGACGGAATACAGGATTACTCTGGTACTGGGACTCCTTTGTTCTTCCTGTTGGGTCACATGTTACCTAAGAATTTCCCCCCTAGCTGTAAATTCCTTTTACCCCACCCCTCTGACCTCTTCCTGCTTAAAGCCCGGCGCAGAAAGGGACTTTTCCCTTTAAATCCAAAAGCTCAGCATGCCCACAATCTCATGTGCTCCGCTTGTTGTAAAAGACAATCCATCAATCTATCATCAAGGACAGGAAAAAAAAAAACAAAAAGAAAAAAATATTTTCAGGGGGATAAAAAAAAATATATGAACACACGACGTGTCTAATACTGACCAGCTGGGGGCACTAGAGCTGTGTGTTATTATTGCAGGACAGGGACCTCCCACTATATCCAACTAGACTAAAAGTATTAAGCATGTATGGTCTACTGTTTATAGGAGGAACACGATGGTGTATATTATAGCTGTCACATTATAAAAATTAGTAACAGTTTTGCATGATAAATTGTCCACTAGGGGGCTGTGTCCTGTTAGAAACTACAGAAAGGTGATTCTATTTAAAGGGGTTATCCAGCGCTATAAAAACATGGCCACTTTTGCCCCGCTCTTGTCTCCAGATTGGATGGGGTTTGAAACTCAGTTCCATTAAAGTAAATGGAGCTGAATTGCAAACTGCACCTGAACTGGAGACAAGAGAGGGGGAATAGTGGCCATGTTTTTGTAGTGCTGGATAACCCCTTAAATTTTCAAGGGGAAGAAGAAGAAAAAAAAATGCTTTGAAATCATCGGGTTTCCTCGTAACAAAGTTTTTTATTGCTATTGGTGCACACAAGGTGAAAGATTTTCTGCAATTTCAATGGTCTTTACTTTAATCAACGTGTCATTTACTGCAGAGGATTTGACTGAAAATCTGTTGTTTTTGTGCCCGGTATTGTAAGTCATTAAAAAACATCTTAATTTTTCACTTTTTTTTTTTTTTTTTAAAGGCTTCCAGTGTTTTTTTTTTTTCAGATTTTCCTTTAGTTTGCAATCAATTTCAGGTGTTTTTCATAAGAATTTTTTCTATAAGTTCTGGTGGCATAATGTATTTTGTTACAATGATGGCTTTTTACTCCTACTGTTTATCAGGTTATGTATAGAAACCTATACAGAGAGCATTCTACATTTTGAGTGAATAAAAAACAAAACAAAAAAACAAATGCTAATATATGACAATGACTGATCTTCACGTACAACAGTGCATTTGCCTCTATATATTTTATATATATATATATGGTCACAGGGGTGACCTAACTATAAAATGAGGGTACAAGGAGGCTGCTATATAAAGGGAACAGAGGGGCCTAACTACTATATGAGGGCACAGAGGGACCTAACTACCCACTGACCCCTAAAATGAGACAAAACCCTAGGTCAGACCAGGACACGTGTTTCTAAAAGGCTCATGTAAAACTTGGCTTTAAGTCCAACTATATATTCACTGTTGTATATATAAGGGCACAGAGGTGACCTATCCTACTATATGAGGGCAGAGAGGGGCCTAACTACCCACTGACCCTAAATGTGACACAAACCCTAGGTCAGACCAGGACACATGTTCCTAATAATGTTATGTGAAACTTGGCTTTAGGTCCAACTATGCATGCGCTTCTTTCTCTCTCTCTCAAAATATATATATATGATAGTGATATAAGGTGATAGTAACGCTGTATGAGGGCACAGAGGGGCCTAACTACTGTATGGGGGAATAGAGGGGCCTAACTATCCACTGACCCTAAAAATTATACAAACCCTAAGTCAGACCAGAACACATGTTCATAATTGGCTTGTGTGAAACTGGCCTTCAGCTCCAACTATGCATTCGCTGTTGTATAATGCTGTTAGAGTCTAATGCATGCACATCTACCTATTCCAACTTGCATGCTTTTGTTTCTAGTTTATTAGGGCAAATATGGAAGCAGAGACGAGGAAGATCTAAGAAAGGAACCAAGGTTAGGTCCCACGCAGGCAGGGAGGTATGAGGGGCATATGTAGCGTGCAATGCTAAAAGTCTTATCCTATACACTGTCTTAGAAATGTCCTCACTCTTGTTTTTGATGTTTTTTAATACCCAATTCCAAAAAACCCTCAATAAAAGTTCACCTTTTACCAACAATGTTATAATGTGCAATATTTGCAATCTGTGATATTGTAGATCCCGGCTGAAGGCCTGGCTTTCTTTTCGTCTCTTCGGCGATCGCTCTGGATGTAAACAGCTCCATGTTTTGTTTGACAAATGATTGCGGCGTAATTGGTTTAAATAGACACAGCAGAGAACAATGATCACCAGATAAGATTAAAATGAAGAGAACCAGAGCAAAATCCAAGACAACTCGTAGAAAAAGATGGCTCGATGTAATCTAAGGCTGCAAATTACAGTGCCAGGCAAATTGTTTCTTACTTGGGAGACATCCTCCGAGTGCCATTCCTGTCTTATTGCTGGAAAAATACTTTCCCCTCCTTATTTCTGCCTGTGTGAGTATAAAGAACAAGTATACAGCTATACAAACAATTCTCCGCAAAGGTAACCCAACAGCTGTCTTTGCTGATCCTCCTTATGAATACATATATACATGAAAGGTCATGTGTTTGGAATGGAGACAGAGGTGGTGTGGGGGTAAGCTGCTGCCTACTGACTATTTTGGGAGTGGCTTATCTCCCCGAGAACAAAAGTATCGAAGACACCTGATTGAGTGGAGTATTGAGTTCAGCAATGTTTTTCAAACCTGAACGTTTGGCATTCGATTCCCTGCATCTGGAGTAGGTGCCCCCTGGGGTTGTCAGGAAAGCGTGGATACAGATTATAGCTATGGTCACACATAGTATGAGACCAGCCATTACGTGACCCGGCCGGCACCGCAGTACTAGCTGAATGACCTTTAGTGCCGCTGAGTTCTGATGCAGGCATCAGTGCGCGCTCGCATCAGAACTCCCCACTGCACACAATGGAGCGTGCGGCCGGAGCTGCACCCTCTATAGTGTACACTGATAGGGTTTACTGTGGCCGCAGGAAACTGACATGTCATTTTTCTATGGTGCCTCTAGGGATCCCGGCCGGAGCATATACTTTGTGTATACACTCCGGCTGGGATTCCCTCAGCATGCATCACTACATAAGTACTGCAGAAATCACAGCTGTTGTTACAATGGCCGTGATTTCTGCGGAACTTACGTAGTGGGAACATAGCCTACGGCTGTATCCAGGTTTTCTAGGCAGTTCTCAAGTTCTCCAGGCAGCGGGATTCAAACACAGATCGTTCAGGTTCATGCGATCCTGAACTTTGGGAAGGCTAAGCAGCCAGGTCGCCAACATCTACAGTCTAAAATCTACAGTATTCTGTATAGTAACAGTATACTAACTTCAATCCCTGAAGTGCATACCACTTGTGCTTCGAGACTCAGTAGAGGCGAACTGATGCAAGTCAGTATTCTCTTCCTCGATAACAAAAGCAAGTCCATAAGAGAGCAGGGAGGGTGACATTGTTCGGAGCCTAGATATACCAAATGCCAGACTGGAGTAAAAGGGGGGTGAATCCCTGCAGACTGGAGTATAACAGAGAACATAAGAATCTACAAATGATGCAACCCCCACAGGTGAGCATTGCATCAGTCCTACACAGGATGGGCTGTAGATTGGCTTTCGATGTGTTTATTTCTCATTAGTTAAAGTGACTTATTATTCCTGAGAGGATTCCTTGCATCATAGCACAGAGACTTACCACAAAGCATTGAATATTAAATTCCAGGGTATTGCTAAAATATCTAGAAACATGAAGGATGCCTGTTGTGTGGAGGTACCTGTTCTATTAAAGCGCAACCCTATTGCACTATTTTGGCTTCTAATTAGAAAGTGGGTTGTAAGGATATGTCTGACCTGGCACTGTTTAGAACAATGACTAATTTATATTGAGCACGCTGCATTATGGACAATCCCTCCAAAAATGTATACACATACAGTTAAAGTACAATCTTCAAAGAATTTCATACAGGCACATGGTAGACCCTAGGTGATGAGCCACTCACCTGCCATGCACTCATTTACAGCCTGATCATCCAGAAGCCCTTCGCTCTAATCAGCCGTCAGCAACACATCCCCTATTACGCGGGGAGATGTGCAGCTGACAGCCGATAAGTTCTTGACAGGTCAGAACTGAAAGATCAGCTGATGTTCGAGCGTTGGCTCATTCATCGGCTGATCACTGGCCCTATTGTATGGTGTGATATCTGAACGATTTGATATATAATCATAGGCCCTTAGTGTAACAATGCTGTCTGGTCAATAGATGTCAGATCTAAAAAAATTTTGTTTTTTTTTCCCTACACTCTAACATAACAACAAATAACCTAGATCTCCTAGACAAGACCCTATGATGGTCAAATCCCTTTAAATAAGTCTCTAACTACATTGAATGAATACCCTGTTACACCTTTAACACCCTGCTTTTATACATATATACATCATCAAAACAATACAACTCTCAATACGATACCTCTACTCAAGATAATAAACTTGAATTAAAAACGACAATACAAGTAAATAAAGACCAGTGCAATTCCACCAGAGAAACTCAACTGGTATACATGAAAAAAAAAAAAAAAAAACAAAGATAGAAAGTCAACACCAAAGTCCTTCCCTTTGCCAGTGGTCCAAAGGGGTTCTTGGATCCCACAATGGTAACACCTACATGTACAAGAAGATCACAGCTGCCACTTTTTATTTTACATCGCCACACAGTGCAAGGTTCTGGCAGAAGTACTGTCATTCTCTAGGCTGTGATCTAACAAAAATTACAAAGAAGAAGTCTGGGACATCATAAAGGAAGACATGAGGACTAGCCTGCAGCACTATAAAGAGAAGCCATCTTACCTGAGTTGTAGTAGTGCTGGCAGGGGCAGTAGTTGAAGACGAGGGCAATGGGGATGTGGATCCTCCAGGTTGTAGATGAGCAGCGGTGGACTGTGATACATGGGAGCTGGAGACTGGCGTATTGGAACCTGACAAAGCACTGGGAAAGGACACTGCTACATCATTGCTGCCGAATATGCCTAGAATACAAAGAAGCAGAAAGGTATTATATTCTGGTGCTCAATGACAAAGATAAACTATTTCATTTTTATTGTGAGCTATGTGGCATTTTCCTGGCAGGACTGCAAGACCCTCGGTAAGAGCTAAGAGCAAAGGAAAGTTTGATCTCCATTAAAGGTGTTTTCCTGAAATTATATTTATGATATACTGACAGCATAGGGGATCGTGTATGATGGTTGGCGGACCCAGGATCTCTAAAAAGGGGGTCACCTGTTCCTCCTCACTGCAGATCATGGCAAGGATGAAGCTAAAGACAGTGACAAGCAAGATGAAAGTATTAAGGGCGTTATCCAGGATTAGGGAAGCACAGCTCCTTTCTCCCAAAAACTATGCCACAGCTGTCCTCTGGTCGTGTGTGGTATTACAATCAACAACCCTTCATCTGCTGCAAAACTAGTATTCCCATCATGCCTTGATAGATGTACGATGTACAGGCACCATGGTACAGAGGGTCACAGGTTGTGTACCCCTGAACTAACACAATGTCTAATGTTCTAGTGCAGAGATAGGGAACCTTCGGCCCTCCAGTTGTTGCAAAACTACAATTCCCATCATGCCTGGACAGCCAAAGGCAAAAAAAGAAAGCAGCCATGTTTTTCTAAACCTGAACAACCCCTTTAATTCAGGGATCAGAAGGAAGCAGCCGTCATACACCTTTAGGCACCACATGTAAAACGTAGAACGGCAGTCACATGTGTGTGGCAGCGTTGGGAGATGCCGGATGAGGCCCTGGGGAGAAAAAGTACCCACTGCTTGGGTTATGTCTGTGCACGCAGGGTCTAGGCAGTAGGAGAGTGCCACAGTCTCATTCACACACAGTACCCCAGCAGCAGGGAGAGGGGGATACGGGTGAGCTGCTCGCTTCTACAGGAGGATCTCCAGATTTCTACAGGGTCCCTGGCTAGGACGGGCACCAGAGCACAGAAAGGTGTCCGATCACCGGCAAACTTGATCAGGTAGCAGGGTGACACAGGGGGGGCCTATGTTACCAAATGTTGCTCATTTACGGAGTTACAATTTTTTTTAAATTCTTTGCTCGTCTTGCAAAACGCTCTCTAAACAAGTTACTTGTAATCCAAGGTTTTGCTGTAATGCAAAATATGATGAGTCCAGAAATCACAGATACCACTTAAGTTCAACAATACACTGAAAAATTATCATTGCCTTCACTCATCGGCGAGTGAATCGTAATACTAACAGGCCACTAAAAATTAAAAAGGTGATTGGAAGTAATCAAACCTATCTGCCGCAGGATCAGTACATGAAGATCCTACTTTTCATAATCGGTGTGACCTTCGGCACCATCTATTACAATCACCAATAATTTCATAGGTGTACAACAAAAAACGAACACAATCTTGATTATAAACTTAAAACATAAATCCAAATCTAAGTTGAACATCTGAGATCCTGACATAAACACAACAGAGAAAACTATTCGAATCACCAATAATTTCATAGGTGCACGACAAAAAACGAACACAATCTCGATAATAAACTTAAAACATAAAACCAAATCTAAGTTGAACATCTGAGATCCTGACGTAAACAACGGAGGAAACCACAAAATAGCAAACCATTTAAAGAACTGGAAAAAAAAAAAAAAAAAAAACATGAGAACGACTCAACGTTGCAATAAATCAGGAGCCAAAAGAAAAACCCAACAAAAACAGAAAAGAATGTGACGATTAGAAAGAACTCAAATACAACAAAAACATAAAAATGAAAAGGAGCAGAATCTCTTATTTATCTTAATCTGGCTTTGGACCGACGCCATCTGTGGAATACATAAGGTCCCCTAATTTATCCGCCGTGTGCTGGATTAGGACATTTCGCATCTAAAGAGGTAGATCACTCAAGAGCGAGAGGTTTTCAGCTCTTGAATAAACCCTGTTGGGATGCACAAAACAGATCAATCACTACATTTGGAGAAAGGTAGGAGCCTTTTCACGGGGCCTCTGTGAAGGTTGGCACCCATCCGTCTTCCTGTGGGAACACAAAGACGAGTATGATGGAAGATTGCGAGGTCGAATGTGCGCTCCCTTTCTCCTTTGACACCTACTGCACGAACAGGGTGAACAACAGGTCAAAGGCTGCTTGGTACACCCACCACTACCAAATCACTATGGGGTTTTGGTTTCAAAAGGTTGATACCCTAATTTTTTTTCCATACAACCAGCTATTTAATCAATGTATATATACATACAATACAATAGATACAAGATCTATAGATAGGGGCATGGAAAACTGGGGCATCAATGGGCTAAACGAAATAAATGCGTTATTCTCATCAAAGACCGCTAAAAAGGTCATCTGTGCAATTGTGTTACACCAAAATAACGTACACTAATATATTATATATCTAAACATACTCACATTTAACAGATGGCATGAGAAGAACTGTCATGGTGGATCGGAAGAGCAGATCCACATGTTTTCGGCTAAAAATCAGCTACCAATCTATCTGGAAAGCGATGGCGAAAATCTGGTTACTGTGTTCACTGCGGATTTCACCTCGGATACTTAGGGTACTAAGGGATGAAACCTGCAGGTACTATAGGTCAATAGATGGGCGAAAAATATTCATGCCATTCAATAACATACAAATCTACATATACCTAATAATATACATACTGTTGGTGGAATTCTTTTATTTTAGTTATTTATTTTTTAAGATCACCTTTTTATACCATGGTTTTGAAGAAAGAGAAAAAAAAAAAAAGATGTACTGGAGTAAGATGGGACTAAATTTAGCTAGTTTTTTTAACACTTGTGCACCCCACACTGAATACTATACCAGCTTTGAGCGGTTATAGGATTTGGCTATAATTTACACCAATTTTCTAGCATGAATTATAGTAAACCTGCAAGGCATGATGGGTGCCACACACGTTTTTTTCTACATAGCGTGAGCAATGCAAATCCTGCAGCATTTTTGTACAAACCTGTATAAAATGATGTGACTTTAGCATACCATAATCTAATATATAATAGTAATGATGCTTTTATTTGTATTGATTGATTGATAGATAGATAGATAGATAGATAGATAGATAGATAGATAGATAGGAGATAATAGGTAGATACATAGATAGATACATACATAGATGATAGATAGATTCCCTTTTCAATTAGGATCAGAACCTAAGGTCACACATAAATTCGCATCAGATTACTTTTTCCGCAAACTCTTTATAATTCCTCCCAATTAAAGCAATCAAAAAGATATTTCCGGAATCCGAGACGTTCTCACGCTTATTGGACACTGGGACCATGGATAGCGGATATGCGGTCATTGCGCAGGAAACAAGTCCCAATCACTGCTGGATGATATAGGATAATGTATGCTAATGGGAAAGGGACTGTAATGACAATTAACACCCCCCCCCCCCAATACTGCTCAGTGAAACCTATATGGATGAGATCCCCGACATAACAAGACTTAATATGAATGGGATAAGTCATGCTGTTTCCTTGGCAATGAGGAGTAGTGTCTTGCCCTGCTACTTCAAAGACGCCGAGTCCCAGTGATCAAATTAAGGGGGAAGAAGGAATCCTTGTCTTGTTGTAATTACACGGCGGCGGAGGATGCCGCTCTGAGAAGCACAATTTCCTGCCCCTATTTACCATACAATCTCTTTTGGGCATCTGGGACACAGGGAGATAAAGTGACTTGTTAATCTTTAACAGCCGACCCTGGGATGAGAGCCGGAGTCCCGCCAACATCTTTACAGCCATTCTTTGACTATCTGTGCACTTACACTCTCAGCCAGGTGAAAAGTTATATCTAACTAAACATGGACGCAAGCGGAGATTACACCATCCCAGGGCCGTATTACACGGGACAATTATCGTTCGAAAAATCGTTAGATCGATCAGATCTAAACGATATTGGTTTTGTGTAATAGCAGGCAACGATTATACGACTATCGAGAAATTCTTTATCATTTGATAGAAACTGGACCTATTTTCATCGTTGATTGTCCACAAATCGTTCTAACAACGTTCGGTGTAATAACACGTCGTTCGGTCGCTGCCTATCAGCCGAGAGAAGATAACCGTGACAATCATCGTCTTGTGTAATAGTGTGAATGATTTAAGATGGTTTGTCGTAGCGGTCGTTTGAGATCCTTTATCACCGAAAAAATCATCCCATGTAATACCACTCTTTTTTGCAATTTTTTGGAGAAAAAAAAAAAAAAAAAAAAAAAATTATATATATATATATATATATATATATATATATATATATATAGATTTTTTTTTTTAATTATTCATTCTGCTTTCTTAACCTACAAGGGTGGTCTCATGTACAACACATACCTCCTATGTACGTCAGCGGCTGGTAGCCATACATACTCACTGTAGCAGGTCATTGGGTATTAGTGCATCACTACCTGTTATGGTGCCTGTACTGTGGACTGAACAGGACAATTTTAGCAGCATCTTATGTGTATGACGGTGTTCTAACCCCCCTCAATAGATGACAGAGTGATCACGCTTGTTGAATTTTCACTCCTGACAGCAGAAGGTGTCGAGGCTTATTCCCCTCACTCCATTGAGAACACATACACATTCAGCCAAACTGAGGGTGCATGTGTATGAGGGAGTCAGAAGCCATAGCTGTAAGACACCAACAGCTAATATAGTGGTATAGCCACCTTTACCCTATTGTATAGTAGCTCTTCAAAGGTTATTGTTACATGCTCCGTGTGACACCACCCTAAAAGTAAATGCAAACACCTATTTCATTACCATCTATCATATCTGCATGACAGGTTCAGTAACTTTGTACATGCACTACATGACTTCTGCTGCACTGAATTAGATTGCACGTCCCTACAGCGATTCACCAGATCACGTTCAGTGCAGATGTAGAGCCTGCTAGGAATTATGGGGGAATTTCATGCCTGAAGAACAGTGAATGCAGCTAAAGATCATAATATGGACTTGGGGTGAAAAAAAAAAATTAAAAATTAAAAAAAGCAGCAGCAATGTTTGTAATTTCCTACAGTTTCCATTCCTAGGCAGACTGTTTCCATGGTAACAGACAACAAACTTTGTAGTCTGGTTATAGCACTATATTCTGAAACACTGTAATCCCATGTTTTTATAGAGGTGCCTATACAACTTAAATATCTGTTGGATGAATTATCACATCATCCCAGCCCCGCGGCAAGAAAGCTCTGGCAGCAGTTTTTCTTTCAGAGACCAAAGGTGTCGGGCAAAGAAATTCTATTGAGTCAGACCCCCATCATGTGTCGGTGAAGGGTCAGGAGCCCCCCCACCACCACACACACACACTTCATACTGATGGCCGAAACCGCCGCCATCAATATAATGTATATGGGAAACTTAAAGTGTCACTGTCATTTTAAAAAAAACTTTTTGCATGTCAAATGATTTCATCCGTCCGTGTTTAGACCCTAACCTACAGTGAGAAATATTGAGGAGACGACCTTTCTGCCGTGCACTCTGCTCCCCACTCTGTGTCGGTGAGAAAAAACACCCTCATAGATTTTCATTATGAGTCCAACTTATCAGGTGACACAAAGGCGGGAGAGGACCACGTCTCCTCTCTTGTTCAAACAATCTGAACACTCAGATCCAGACAGATCAAAATTTTTGCCATGTCTTAAAAGGGGGGGGGGGGGGGCAGATAGCTTATTGACACACAACAATTAAGCAGAAAATCACTGCACTACCCCTTTAAGAGTCTAAATCCCATCTTCTGTGCAGTAAATGATATTCCCAGGTACTAATAAAAGAAATGCTTTCACTGCAACAATAGATGGTAGAATTTAGGTTAAGAAATCTTAAGGATAAAAGAAATAAAAAAAACGCTATTTCCTCTGATAAATATGCATCAAGGCCACTTTGCTGGAAATCCTCCCATTTCCAGTCCATTCATCTCACAGGAATGTTTGCTCAGCATAACAGGCAGAAAGGTAATTAACAATGTGACCACATCCAATTTACTATGGCCGCTGCCATTTGCATAGTGTCATGCCGACTTCCCCTCGTATCAGTCAAAATTAGATTTCTATAATCTTGTTAAACAAATCAGCTTTTAGAGTCTATTGCCAAAAAATGCAAAACACTTAACCAAACAGCATGGAAGCCGGGCCTTTCCTTGACACCGTCACCCTTTTGCACATCAGCCCACCCTCCTCATGTAATAGACACTCGGCTGATATTTCACTATATCCTAGATGGCAAACTTGAAGGCCGGGTCCAATGAGGTGGGAATTTTTGGCTGCAGTTCTTCTCGCAAATCCATTGCAAAATCTGTGTGGGTTTTGCCACAGATTCACTGCGGATTTTAAGCCTACTACAATGGAGAGACACACAGTAAAAATCCATTACAAGGCTATGTTCACATTGCGTATGTTTCCGTCAGTAGTGCGAAACGCAGTTTTGAGGTTGATGCGTTCGCTTGAAAGTATACGATATACGCCCGCACAGTGCACACTACGTATGAGCTTACGGCCGGATCGTATACGGCGCCATGAAAAACGAACAAGACCATTGTTTGAGGACGGAAATGTTGAAACTCACGGCCGTGGATTTACATGCGGTCCCGTACGAGGTACTTATTTCAGCCAAATTGAACTCGATTTTTCGATCCAAAAGGTTCTGTGAGTTTTATTGGGCTGGAGCTAAGATTTCCAAGTAAATGACCTGCCTCAGATCGATTCGAAACAAGCTAGGGAAGCATAACTGTACTACGTACGCATCCGGCCGCATGTCGATTTCTCCCACGCCCGTAGTTTCAGCCGCACATGTACGGCGGCGTACGAACTACGGACGGAAACATACGCAGTGTGAACATAGCCCAAGTCTGCAACTGAATGAGCATGCTCAGAAGCAGGTCTGCAGCATGCTCACGTTTCCACATACAGTACATGAAGACTACTTTTTTTATGGTGAAACATGCTGGAGGGGTGGGGGGGGGTGGAGCAATGAATTGGATATCAAAATTGTGTAAAGAAAAAAACAAATAGATATTCAAATCAAAGTCAATGTTTCCCCGACATGTTTCACTGTAAAAAAAAAAGTGCTTCTTCTTCAGACACAATATGTTAGTTTCCAACCACTTGTCCCGCATCGGTTTAATCTGCATAATTTGCATAACTTGCTGGTGCTGGTACCTGCTGGTACTTGTGCTGGCTGCCTGGAGCAGCTATCAGTGAAGGGGTTATTTCAGGGGTGAGAGGGAAGCAGTGGTCATGCACAATCCTACACCATGTGTAGGCAAGATGGTAGCGACATGTGCGCAGCAGTGGCGGGAGATGCCTGGATGAGGCCCTGAAGAATTGAAGCACTCACTGCTTGAACACCAGAGTAGGAGGGCACCGCAGGCTCACTCACATTCAGTCCTCCAGCAGCAGGGAGAGGAGATAAGGCTGAGCTGCTCGCTTCCACAGGAGGATCTCCACAGACGTGTTTGTCAGGTAGAAGTGGGTTGAAACGAAAGGGCTTTCTACCCAGTACAGTATCAGAATGGGTACACAGAGGGCTCGTGTTACTTGCTCGTTTACAGTGTTAACATTTTTTTAAATTGTTAGCTTGTCTTCCAAAAACGCTCTCAGCCCAAGTTACGTCTATAAAAAAAACAAGGATCAAATCTGTGCAAACTAGTACTGTTCACATTTTACAGGTATGGAAACGGATGCAATTACGGATGATATTCCACGGATCATGGAGAGAAAAAAAAAGCGTAAGGTTTTGCGGCTCAGAGTGGGAATGGAGCCTAATTCACAAGTTTTGTAATGATGGTGCGTGCACAGATGATGTGCTACAGAGCGGATTATGGAGCTCCCGGCATCATAATTTATGGTGCCAAAAGCTCCGAATATGTTTACACTTCAGGGCTATTGTACCTAAACAGATTGTACGCACAGTGGCACAAAGATTTGGAACTCCTGGAAAAATAAATGAATGATGATGTCGGGAGCTCCGTACCCTGTACTGTACCCACCATAGTATTTACGGACTGTGAGCAGAACATATGAACGCCCCTGCAGATCCTTACTTACGGATATGAACCGGTTTTGTTTTCTGACCTTGCCTCGGTGACCTTACCTCACAAACATGGTTTTAAAAAGCCTTGGCTGCGCCATAGAGCATGCACTCGCCATTACATTATTATGTGTGCAGCTTGCCATTGTGGAGTCGGACAAGGCCCTGGATCTGCACACTATGCTATAATCTACAGCCTTCACTTTAAGAGATGGCACCCTTCATCTCTCTCCTTGAAAAGGAGCGGTTCCATGCAGACACACGGAAGAATAAAATGCCATTCAATAACCAGTGCGCGGCTTAAAAGCCCATTTACATCTAGGCTTGTGGGTTCTGGAAGGTTCAAGGGAGAAAATAGTCCTTAGATGTAAAGACCTCCTACCTAGCCATTGAATTAATGCGGTTACACCATATAAAATAGAAAAGGAGGGATATGAAATCTCATTGATAAAGCATCAGGAGAGTTAGGTAAAGTGCACTTATGTCAATTTATTTTCCACCTCAACCAAACTGTGACTTTTTTTCTCCCTATAGATACAAAAGACGGGGTTCACTAGAAGAGGTCAATCTTAGCTGCAGTCTCCATAGGGCTGAAGCAGAGAGTGGCCTGATGTATAGCTTGCATACAATGGATCACTTATAGTAGAAAAAGGCATGCCACACACTTTTTTTTTCCTGTGTTCCTTGGCATAGGCGCGGTGCATGGTTGCCTATGGAGAGACACTGCGCATGCCCCAGGTTTACCCGACACATGCACAAAATGCTGAAATGTGAACAGAGCCTTATACATCATTTTTCTGAACCCCAAAGCCTATGTGCCCTTCTTTACTTCAAAACATGGCAGACCAATCCAATACATGTGAACAGAAGGATTTCAAAATTAGAAGGGGAAAAAAAAACAATAAAAAACTAAGTATTAATATTATTATAAAATAAAAATAAAATTAAATACAATAAAAAATAATTAAAGAAAAAAAAAAGCTCTAAAAGGCTATGTTCACACCACGTAAATTCCGTAGTAATCACGTGATTTCTACGGCACTTACGTAGTGCTGCCTTCTGAGAAATCCCTGCTGGAGTGTATACACATAGTATACGCTCCGGCCGGGATCCCTAGAGGCGCCACAAACAACTGACATGTCAGTTTCCTACGGCTGCTATTCACTGAATAGCGGCCGCAGAAAACACTGTCAGTGCACACAGTGGAGCGAGCGGCTCTGGCCGTACTCTCTATTGTGTGCAGTGGGGAGCTCTGATGCGGGCGTGCACGGATGTGCCCGCATCAGAACTCGGTGGCGCTTAAGATCATCCGTCCAGTACTGCAGTAACGGCTGGGATGATGTTTAATGAGATCGTCCGTTCCGTAACCCAGCCAGGTCACGGAACGGCCGGTCTCATACTACGTGTGACCATAGCCTTACACAGTAAACAACAGGCCTGACTTGAAATCGGTAGGGGGGGTGGGCAGCAGTTGGACCCCCCAGATATCAGCTAATTACACATTCAAGCAAGAAAGGTTTTGGGAACTCAAAAGCTAGCAATGCCACAAATCATTCCTGCTAAGGCTGGAGCTACAGAATGAGATTGGCTACGTCAGGGGTCACATGACCAAAATTGCAACCTAGGGGTATGTTCACACTGAGTAAAACAGGCGGAATACCACAGCGGAGCCCCTGTCGCAGAAGCCCGCTTGCCTCAGTGTGTCAATGGGATGCCTCGCGTGCCTCCGCTCAAAGAATTGACAGTCCCCTAAAGGTAAGTAAATGGGTCTGGGACCCACATGTGGCCCCAACCACAACACAACAGTTACAAGTAACCTATCTTAGATGGCTGGGTCTGTTGCTGCCATTTTTAGGTCACAGTGCCATCCCTTACTTGAAACGAAAGGTGATCGATACTGTGAGACAAGGTAATGTTTGCTTGTGTAATCCCCGTCTCCCCCCTCTAAATCGCCACGCAACTCCAACAAATGAGAATCTTGAATGGGCTATATATTCCCTAACAGGGTATATGAAAGGTGTGGTGGTATATAATAATTTTAACACTGGGTCAAGATATAGGCTTCTGTATGGCTGTGCAGTGGTTTGATCTGGAGATCTCTGTCAAACGTATAAGCCAAGAAATACTATGGATGCAAATGTCATTACACAAGAACAAGCATCGCTAGGATGGCACACAGTTCATTTCACCCACCTGATCCAACAGGAGAAGAGCCAACGCTTAAGCTCTGGAGGCTGCCATTCCTGAGCAATGTAGGAGACCTCTGGAGGCCAGAGCTGGCTATACTGCCCGCCGCAGAGGCCACAGAGGACGTCGGTGAAGCGGAGGAAACAGACAGGTTGGACATACTATCTTGGTTCTTGCTCCCTTTTGGTCGGCCAGGCCCATGCTTGCTCTGTTTACTTCCTTTCCTTCTTTTCTCTTTTACTGCATCCTCTTCCACCATGGAAGATTGTACCCGCTTGTATCCTGATACAGTAAGGCTTGAGTTTACATAATCCCCAGGAACACTATCAAAGTTTTTGGTCTGGAAAGACATAACTGGATTTGATGGAAGGCCCATTAGGGAAGTAAAACTGCTGACAGTCCCTTCCTGCAGTCCTGCCTCCCCTTTGGACGCATCTTTGGTTGATGGGAGCTGCTGAGGGTGGTGATAGCCATCAGTCCGCAGTTCAGAATCTGTAAAACTCAGAAAATCCTGGGGAGACTGCACTGAGCTTCCGGAAGATGACTTAACACTGCTCGGCGTTCCTGAAAAACTACCTAAGAAACAAGACAAAAGGGGTACATGAAATAGATGTAATACTGCTAGAGACAAAGCTACACTAACAAATACTCCAAATTATCCAATCCCTATGAGAAAGAAGAAACTAGAACATGTAGTAATATAGACAGTAGCGCACAGCAGTGGATACATGCAATGAGATTAAAGAGGAACTCCGGTGGAAATTTTTTTCTTGCAATTCAAATGGTGTCAGAAAGTTATGAAGATTTGTAAATTTCTTCTATTTAAAAAATCTCAAGTCTTCCAGTACTTATCAACTGCTGTATGTTCTTCAGGAAGTGGTGTATTCTTTTGAGTCTTGACACAGTGCTCTTTGCTGCCACCTTTGACCATGTCAGGAACTGTCCAGAGCAGGAGAAGTTTTCAATGTGGATTTGCTACTGCTCTGTACAGTTCCTGACACGGACAGAGGTGGCAGCAGATAGCACTGTGTCAGACTGGAAAGAATACACCACTTCCTGTTGGACGTACGGCAGCTGGTAAGTACTGGAAGACTGGAGATTTTTAAATGGAAGCAAAATACAAATCTTTAAAGCTTTCTGAATCCAGCAGATGTGAGAATTTATTTGTACCCCTTTAAAGGTACTTAGGTACTTTGTAATATAACTTCATTAAAATAGATGTATAGTTTCTTGTTTATTTAATCACTCCAGTTAAGGAGCAGCAGTAAGGGGTGACACGGGTCCCTCAGCTGCCACCAACGTTTGGCCCTATTTGTCATATTGGCATCATTCATAGACAACTTCTGCTTCCTTAGGTCACCTTACCTGGCTTACTTTACTTTACATGTTTGGAGCCCACTATTAATAAATCCGGTGCGCTTTACGACTCCTCCTGCTGTGCCCTCTTTACGAGATACACTTAAAGAACTGTCTAGCTATGTGCAAAAAAACTCCAAAAAAAACATAATAAATCTGGTGCAAATCAGTTCTTGGCACAATCTGTGCCAGAATTCTAGCACCCAATGTACTGAAACCTTATGTGGGTATGGAGCTTAGAGGGATTAAACAGAATTAGAAAATGCACAGCTACCCCTCCCCCGAAACAAAGTGCCACCCCTGCCCTCAGGTTGTGAATGGTATTACAATTCAACTCCACTCACTTCAATAGAACTGGGCTGCAAAAAACCAAACCCAAACCGAGGACTGAAGTAGCGCTGTTTCGCGAAGAAAGCAGCCTGGATAACCCCTTTAATATATATATATATATATATATATATATATATATATATATATATATATATATAAAATTTTATTTTTTTTTACATTTTTATCAAGACACCCCATACCACATTAAAAGAAGGGGGATGTCTTCACATTTCCTGACCATGATAACATAATTTTGCAGCAAGAAAGAGTCAATTGTCAGTCGAAGAGGAAAAAAAAAAATCACAGTGGGGAAGTGGGGAAAAAAAACCTTAACCATTAGCTCACAGGTATAAATATCCCAACTATAATCCAATAAAATATTTTATAGGATTTCAAACCGATACAAAATTAGCACAGCTGTAATTTATAACAGATGGGGGGGGGGGGGGCTCACACATGAAGAGCCGGCGTGCCCTTCCCCAACCTCCTCTGATCTTCCATTTCCTCCAAAAAGTTGACAAAATCTGTAGTAAATATTGGAGCGCTGGCTGGGCTCTGCGGCGCGGAAGAAGCAGTAAGACAACCGCTATTTTGTCACTTAATTAGCAGCTATGTAAAAGGGGTTTCCATTAGCCGATCTGACTGTCACCATCTGTCTTTCCTTTAGCCTTTTGTTTTTACAGCTGCTGGTAAGAGCTCATTAGGATTCTATAACTTCTTCTAATCCTATAGAGCTATGGAAGGATTTCGGCAAACTCCTCTATATTTTTCCCCCCTCTCCTTAAACAGCCACTGAATTATGTGGAATATGACAACATCTGAAAAGTGCTACAGTAGACATGGAATTACAAAATGGAAGAGTTGGATCCAGCGCCAAAATACGGAGCCAAATGATTCAGTCATGTTTTTGGAGGGGGGGGGGGGGGGGACCATAGAAAAATTTTAACTTTAAAACTATTTTTGGAAGCTTATTCTGGGCAGCAGAACACTGGTGTAAGGAAATCGACTCGGAGACACTTGGATCCTGTATTATGGACGGCTTTATTATTTTATGTACTTAAAAGGCTGCTCCTAGGATTAAAAGTTATTCCCCACCTCCAGGGTAGGAGATAACCAGTTGAGTGGTCAGGATCCCAGTAGTCAGACCTCCACCAATCAGAATAAGGAGGCTTTGATGTATAGGCTTGACTATTGCTCCATATACTCTCTATGGACCTTCCGAAAAGTGAAGTGTATCAAGCTGGAGATTTCATAGACAGGGAAATAAGTGGTGGATGAGTATGCATGCTAAAGCTCCATTCACCTGGGGGACTATTTACCTCTGTTATTGTAGTCAATGGTGGTTAGACCCCAATGAACAGCTAGTTATTCCCTATCCTGTGGGTTCAAATTGAATTTGTCAGCTGCAAATCACGTTCCAAACTGCTGAGGAGACATATAGTGCCTCTCCTATATCCACCTGTGCTTCTATAAGTATAGTTGTATGCTTTTATTCTACTATAAACAAGTGTCAAAAAGGTTTCCCCAAGCTCTCAGTTTGCTGCACGCTGGAGTATCACCTCATTCTCCCTTCCATCCCTGACCCAGCTTAAGGCACAATCAAGCAGAAATAGCGATGGGAGGGGGAGCAAGGAGGCATTCCAGCTTGACACAATTCCGGAGCTTGGGAATGCCTCTTTGACACTTTGCACCAAAGTATAAAAGTATTTTTTTACATCGGGGAAGCATAGCTGGATATAAAAAAAAAAAATATGGGTGTCCCAGTCCACCCTACTGGCAGATATCACAGTGGGACTGACGGGCGGTCCAAATAATCCCCAGTACGTAGCTTTATAACACAGCCCGCACTCAGGGGTAACATTGTGGATGTATAAAAGGTACCATAAGTCTCTTTATAAAAGCTATTTAGTAGAGTCAGCAATTTGAAATGAGAACTGCACCACTTAAAAAAAGTGTATGACAGTGGCCCTTCTGTGACACGGCCACTATCTGTGATGAACAATTAACCATAGCAGACAGACAATGTAAAGTGTGGCTAGAGCCGCACTGTACATTGTCTGCACTGTCAGTTTTGTGTGGCCGCTATCCAATGAATAGCAGCCGCACAAAACTGACATGTCAATTTTCTGTGCAGCTGTATGGAATCTCAGCCAGAGTGTAAACACTCCAGCCAGGATTCCATAGACTTCAATGCGATCATCCACTTTAATAACGGCCGTTGTTGCTAACCTGCAAAAACGGGCATTGTTTGAAGAATTTATACGTTGTGTGAACTAAGCCTAATAAAGTAATAGTTAAACATCAGGATATGAAATGACTTTATGACTGGTTGGGGTCTGACCAACAGGAGCCTCAATGACCCTTAGAACACAGGCCTGCACCAGCACATCACTAACTGTGAGAGTCCTCCTGGCCTATGTGCATACAGCTAAAGGACACATTACATTACCTTGCTGGAAGGGGCTGGTGGCTGCGGCTGAACAAGTAGTATTCCTGCCACTGTTGGACTTCCGGCCACGCTGAATGGAGTTGTGACCTGTCATCTTCTTGGGTTTGCCCTCTGACAGTCGCGTCTCCAGAGCATCTTTCATACTTGATGGATGTGCAGAAACCTCCTGGAAATTTGCATTTGTGAACCGCGCTGCAGTTTCCTCCAAACGCTTTACTGAGCTGGTGACCGGGTTGTTGTTATTGTTGGTGCTGCAGGTGTATGACTGAAAGGTGGATACAAGAGGATAAAATATATCTGTTTATTTCAACAGGGTGACCGCAAAATAATAAAGCTACGACTATAACCTTCACATCATCAAGTCAAAGCCAAGAAAAACTCGCATAGTTAAACCTGAGCTCTTTTTCTATTTGTGATTCCACACATTGAGTCTAAATGGTATATGAAGGCACAGCTGTTATACAGAGATCTATAGTCTCCTACTGTATCTTCAAGTGTACAGACAAAAACTGTTTTTCGGCAGCCTGAAAAAAAAATCCCAGTACATCTTATCCCATACACATGTATCGGAAATGGTGAAGGCTCTTGTCCAAATTTACATGCGGTGGAACACAGTGGATGTTATCTCCATATGCTGCTCATAAACTGACAGGCAGTTCACACGACACATAACTGGTGGCAGAAAATTATATAGACTTGTAATTTACTTAGTCCAGTACTTATCAGCTGCTGTATGTCCTGCATGAAGTGGTGTATTCTTTCCAGTCTGACACAGTGCTCTCTGCTGCCACCTTTGTCCATGTCAGGAACTGTCCAGATCAGTAGCAAATTCCCTAAAAAAACATCTCCTGCTCTGGACAGAGGTGGCAGCAGAGAGTGCACTGTCAGACAGGAAAGAATACACCATTTCCTGCAAGACATACAGCAGCTGATAAGTACTGGAAGGCTTAAGATTTATTTTTTTTTTAAATAGAAATAAAAGTTCCCTATCCATGCTATAATGTATTAATAATAAAAAAAAAGTTTAAATGACAACTCTTAATAGAGCAATGTATGTAAACCTCAGTATATTCCAATTATCACGTAAATGAAACTGTTAAAAAAACACACAATATAATAACTTATAAACAAATCGATGGAGTAGCTAGCAGCGTGAACACAGTCACAGATTGGTTTCTAGTAAACATCACAATAACCGTAATTTGTCCTGATCCGTTCCGACCAATTACCGTCATTACATTATAAAAGCTTAAATCAATAAAAACATTTGGCGCCTCCCTAATTACCCCGAGGTGATCCGAACTGCGAGTCTGGGGAGGCCGCAAGCTCTGCTGATGGGAACATTGAGGAGGAAGCAATCGCCATTTCTTCTCAGTTACCTGTGTGACGTGGTGTAAGGGAGGGCTGTCTCCAGAACGTCTTATATACCGTACACACAATACACCAGTAAATGCTTCAACAACAATACAAATGGTTCGTGTCGCTGTTTCCTGTGATTTTAATGGCAAGAAAAGTGTAGCTGGCCGAGCACATCAATGAACTCTTACAGTATGTTGGATCAGGTGGGAATTGCTGGCATACTTTTGAAAACAAAAAGCCACTTTGCTCTATTATAAAAAGAAGTCATGATGCTAATGTGAACACAGGTCAAAGTGGTTCAGAACCCTGTCGCGAATAGAAATCTATCTGCTTGTTAAAATAAAGTGAAACCTCTCTAAAAGACCACAGAAGAAAACAATATCTTCCTGGAGCTGTTGTAAATGATGCAAGCCTACCCCCCAAGGTCTTGTTGTCCATTGCTCGTCTCTTACCTGCCCACTCTGCCAATCACTGGTTGAGACAGGATCCCACTGCACCAGTGATCGGCAGGGTCGGCAGGTCCTGCTCCATCTTATAATCCCAAAAAAAGGAGGTACCAGAGATATAAACACATAATACAACACATAAGCATTAAACTCTGTCTATCCACTTTGTGTAATCCGACTGTATCACCATAATTGTCAACAATCCCAGTTTTGCTCTATGCTTTTAACTATAAGCACTGCAAATGAAGGCTTATAGTTGCATTTTAACTATAAGCGTTTATTAGGAGTGCCTATAGTACAACGACAGAGTGTGAAAGCATTAGCTCCCAGCTGTGACAGTGGCCAGAAGAGGTAGCTCTCTCTCCTCTCAGCGTGAGTGATGTCACTGAAGGACCAGAGGAACACTGCAGGCTGGTGAGTACAGCTTTGTGTGTGTGTGTGTAAATTACACATGGGGTGGGGGTGCCTACATAGCAGGGGAAGTATTGACAGGAGACATGCCTATCTTGAGAGAAGGGGGCTAACAGGGGGATGTCTATAGTGGGATCCAACTACATAACATACTAGGGGGGCTCCTGCATAGGGAAAAATACATAGTGGGGGTTTGCCTACAGAGTGTGACTACTGGCTGGAGCTTGATACTGTGGTAATATGCTTGGGGCCTGATACTGGGTCTGTAAAATGCTGAGGGTCTGATATTGAGGTCTGTAATATTCTGGGGACCGGATACTGGGGTGTGTAATATACTAGGGGCCTGATACTGGGGTGTGTAATATACTGGGGGCCTGATACTGGGGTCTGTAATATACCGGGGGCCTGATACTGGGGTCTGTAATATACTGGGGGCCTGATACTAGGGTGTGTAATATACCGGGGGCCTGATACTGGGGTGTGTAATATACCGGGGGCCTGATAATGTGGTGTGTAATATGCTGAGGGCCTGATACTATAATGTGTAATATCCTGGGGACCTGATACTGAGACCTGTAATATACTGGGGGCCTGATACTGGGGTGTGTAATATATCGGGGGCCTGATACTGAGATCTGTAATATGCTGGAGGCCTGATACTGGAGTCTGTATTACACTGGGGGCCTGATACTGTGGTCTGTATTATGCTGGGGGCCTGATACTGGGGTCTGTAATATACTGGAGGCCTGATACTGAGATCTGTAATATGCTGGGGGCCTGATACTGGGGTCTGTAATATACCAGGAGCCTGATACAGAGATCTGTAATATGCTGGGGGCCTGATGCTAGGGTCTGTAATATACCGGGGGCCTGATACTGGGGTGTGTAATATGCTGGGGTCCAGATACTGGGATCTGTAATATGTTGGGGGCCAGATACTGGGGTCTCTAATATGTTGGGGGCCTGATACTGGGGGCTGTTATATACTCCATCTGTATTGTTCTAACTGTAAGGTCAATACAATGAGGACAATATAGGGGGAATTACACACACACACACAACAAGCCACACCCCTAGTTGTCACAGCGGATGTTGGCAACTGTATCGCCCACTTCTTGTTGTCTTGTTTCCCCCTTCACTCTCTGCTTTCTCGCCCAGCAGGGACCAGATGTGCAGTTTGATATACATTCACACATCTCTAGAAGAGAATTCACAGTTCTAGGTGTGATGGGTTTTTGATGCATTTACTCAATCAATTTAACTGCTAGAAAATTGTATATAACAGAGGGTAAATGTTCTCTATAAAGCTCCTTTCTATAATAACCTCTCATCGTGCAGTCAGAGATCACACAGCCCCCCAGGAATCTTTAGGCCGCTGGTGTGTCCGAGCTTTATTCCTTATTCTGACAGTGGTTTCCATTGTATGTGGTCTATATAGGTGCACTATGAAGCGCTCTCTATATTCAGGGTAATAAAAGGACACACACATTCACACATGTAATTCTCAGTCAGGTGGTTTACAGGTCAGGACGTCTCAGCGGTGTGACCACTATGATCAAATCCAGCACACATGGCATTTACCCGGGCTGGTCTTCAATGCATTCAATGCATCGTGGTCGGCCCACGTGGCCCTGTGTAAGACAGGTCATGTGTATTCGACAATGATGCATTGAATGGAGCTGCACATAGCACACAGTGATTGCTGAAATCACACCTTGTGAAGGCAGAGCAAACTAACGCCAAGTCCGTCATATGCCTGCTGCAGCCCGTGAGCCTGCGAAGAACCGTTAAAAGTGTCACTGTTTGTTCGTTTTTTTGCAGAAATCAACAGTACAGGCGATTTCAAGAAACTTTGTAATTGGGTTTATTAGCCAAAAAATGCATTTTTATCATGAAAAAGCAGTTTGAAGCTCTCCCCCCGTCTTCATGGTTCTCTTATGGAGAGGGGAGGAATTGAGGGAGATGAGGCACCAAAACAGGACAACAAAGAGTTAATTTGCAGCCACATCACCAGGCTATCTCCTCTAAAGTCAGCACTGACCTCTCTGACCTCTAAATACAGTCTTTCACACAGGTCCCGCTGTGTAATCCTTTGTTCTCTGCTGGTGACTAATCTCCCTTCTCCCCTCTCCATAGGTTACACAGGGCCCAACTGAGTCGAGATTTCCTGATAATGAGCAGTGGATGAGAAAGAGGAGGGAGGGGGGGGCTGGGGAAAGTCTTTTTGAATGCAGATAATGGCATATTTGCCTAATAAACCCAATTACAAAGTTTCTTAAAATCGCCTGGACTATTTATTTCTGCAAAGAAAAAAAACGACAGTGACACTTTAAGTCAGGGCTACCTGACGTCTTTGGCCACAACACAAGTCACGTGGCCAAAGATTGCTGTATCAGGCTGCATTGCTTGTAAGTAAATGGGGTCAGGTTGCATTGTGTAATCCAGGATGGATTTTTGGTCATGGCCACTCGCAGGTTACAACGTGACATCATTTGCCTACAAAATCTGCAATGCAGCACGTCATGGTGACCTTGGTGACTGCACAACCTATGACATGGCCAAAGTTGCTGTGTGGCTCCTAGCCTAATTCTGAATGGTTGTATAGAGACGTCACACTAACCAGCTTCTATGGGAGATGCCTGTAAATGTCCCTGAATATTGTGAAATTAGTTTTAGGGGGTCATTGACAAAGCAGGCTGCCAGCGTCTCAGATACCAAGCGCATAGGCCACTGTAAGGAGGTAGTGGGAGCCACTAATATTACATCAATCTGTGACCACCAATACACTCTGCAATGTGATGGAATGGTGTCATAAGACATGTATGGGGCTCCCCATTATGACAAAACTTGTGGGTTCTAAGGTGTAAGTGTCCCCACATCTTTGCTGTGACGCTACTATGTGGGCCCTGCAATGTAGATATCCACAAAGGTATCTGAGACATCCTCAACTATGATATGGTCCCTAAGGTGTACTCCATATGTTAGGATATAGATTTGTGGCCCCTGACTGGGATTTGTAGTGATAATTAAGTCCCTCCCCCGCAACCCCACATTGTTAATGAATGTGTGAGATTCACGGTTACCTTTTGTAGTGTGCGGCACCGGATAGCGCTCCATCTGTCATCCCTACGCACCCCCTCAGTGTTGTCATCTGCTCCGACATGTTTCGGGATATATATATGTTAGTGTGAGGTCTGGTTGAACACACGTAACCTGTCCGGTACAATACTCATCAGGGTTATAGTAGAGCGAGGCAGACAAGCCTATACGGAGGAATGCAGCGTATACACATACACATTCCATACCGTTCTCCTCTTCCTCACTCACTCCGGTATGTCAGCACAAACCATCAGTGACCTCTGCGGTCAAACAATGAAGACTTCTGACCGGTGAGATTATTTTGTTTAGCCCCATTCACAGACATTCCGCCCCTCTCTAGCGGAGATGGTTTTAGTTTTCAGTTCCTTATGTTGATACGACCCTTTGTGCCTGCAGATGTTCCTGAGATCCTATGTCTTCAGACACAGGTGTGTGCAAAGCACTGAAAACCAGAGTTTTTTTTTTTTTATTCCTTTAGAAGCCACTTAATAACTGACCACCCAGCGCATTTCTAAGCCAAGATCATACACTGGGTTTTGTTTTTATTTAAAAAAAAAAAAAAAAAAATCTTCCGGGCTCTTCCAGAAGGTGGTCGTCTATCTCAGCATGTCACCTATAGTGCCCATTTATATTGCTTGCGGGGGATCATCTTTTAACAGTTCAAGAAGAGAAAAGAAACAGGGGGCACTCACCGTTCGATGCAAGCTTATTTAATAAAACACACAAACTAAAATGTAGCATGCCAGAGCAGGTGGGGGGACGCCACACGCAGCAAACAGTTACAGCCGTTTCACGCACATGCGCGCGCTTCCTCAGACTACTGTATCTATTATTGGATCATCTTTTAGGACTGATGACTACAGATGAGCAGAACTCAAGCATCAAATCCAGTCGTTCAGCATTTGAACACCGGTGGCTGAAGAAGTTGGACGCTGCCTATGGTTGTATCCATGTTTTCCCAGACTTGCTAGGGCTGCATCCAACGTCTTCAATCGTTTGGCATTTTCGGTGGCTGGACTTGAGGATGCTTAAATTGCACTCATCTTAGCTGATGACGGACCTGTGGCCTTACATGAAATCCTTGCATTTCCCATGAATAAACAACATTTGAGCATTTTTTCATATAGTTACGTCATGTGCCGTTCCTCTTATTCCTCTTGGAAATGTATCTATGTAAATGGCCAAGAGTGGGGCGTGTCCCAACACTTTCTGGCACTGTCAGCTTTGATTGGATAGTCATATGCTGCGTTTACAAGGAGCAATAATTTGCCCGATCGTACGATTAACGATTTCAAAGTAACGATTTTATTTTTATAACGATCAGCGTTTAGACGGAACGATATATCATACGGAAAAATCGCTTTGCGATCGCTTTAGCCTATCTCACACATAGGTTAAATCGGTGAACGACTGTTTACACGGAACGACCTGCGAATTTTTTGCGAACGACGATTTAAGAACATGTTGTTCTTACCAGCTATTGGCTGGGTAAGCGGTCAGACGGTTGTAAATTCACAGCACAGTACAGAGCTGTAATAAAGAAGTTCCTGAATTGTTATTTCACAGGAAATACAAAAATGTACCAAGCCAGACGGGTCAGTGGAAGCAGAGGATCCTGTGTATGGAGCAGGGCAGAATAGGGTTACTACCAACATATTAATGTAGAACTATACTCCCTTTTTTGTCCTTGTTCCTCAAATCACCAGTATAAAAATGTAAAAAACAGAAAGAATACTTTGCTGCAAAATATAAAAGTAACACACACACTGCTCCTTTAAGGGTACAATCTGGCACCCCACTCGGCACAATGCACATGCAGATGGGGAATGGCACACGCAGCACGTTTTCACCATCATCCCCTCTGAGCCTGCCCTAAGTATGAATAGTAAGATCAGAGCGGACTGGGCATGGTAACCCCACCACCCGTCCGACCTACGCACAGCAGCCACCAATATATGGAAGGAATAGTAACTGCACAAAGGATCCAATGCATAAACTTACCGCAGGACGATTAAGTAGATCAAGAAGAAAAAAAAAAAGAAGAAAAAAAAAAAAAGAAAATTAATGCAGCTCCAGGCAGTCCTGGAAAAGTCTATGGCCTATGACTGTATCCATGTTTTCCAGGCAGCCTTAGGGCTGCATTCAACTTCGTCAGCCACCGAATGATCAGACTCAAACATGCTCATCTCTAGTAGCAATCCAACTCTCACTTGCGTCAGAATGTAAGAAATGAGACATAACTAGAAATTTTTTTAAAAATTCTAGTTTTTAAAATTTTACGTCATTACAATTAAATTGCAGGTTCATCACCTTCAACAAATATTTACTGTAGGTAAAATATTGTAAAGGATTATAGAATGTAAAGGATAAAAATAAAGGTAAAACGTCATTATAATGCCAGCACGCCGCTGCCTTAGTGTCATGTATACCGCCTGTCCGAGCCTAAATGTCACAGCTACAAAGGGCCGGGGTCTCATTAGCGTCCTGGAGCGTGTCGGCGGTCTCACCTTCTCAGTAGTCACAGTCAGAGAGGGAACTAATGATGCCAAGGGCTCCATTTGCTTTCTGGATTTCTGTCTGTGCTTTTCCTTCTCTTTATGTTTCTGAAATGAATAAGAGAAATTGGTCAGGATTCATTCTCACAGAAAAAAAGAAAAAACATAGTTTTTCAAATTTTAGTCATAAAGAAAAATCACATAGGGCTTATCTTACTGATAAAAAAAAGTAAGCATAAAACAAAGATGGCGACGACTCTCCAGCGCATGTTCAGAGTCATTTGTGAAATCCTAAAACACACACGTACACATTGGCCATGTAATGTCTATCTGCCTCAAACCAAAAGGGACTTTTCTGCAATCCATTATTATTTTTGAAGATTTCTGCTTTTTTATTTTTTTTAATTAATTCATGTTATTTACTACTCGCACAAATAAAAGGTTTGACACTTTGGCATTTCATTTTAGAAAACGGGTAAGATTCTATGTAAAGGATTGGGTACACGGCCACAGCCTTGGACAAGTTCAATGAAGATATGGATAATCTCACTGCTTATGTAGTCCTGTAAGAAGTTTGGGACAACTTTTCTAGCTGTCAGCCTCTCCCTTTAAATCATATTCTACAAAATTTAGATACACACGTAAGTAACATTTGCCAGATTTTAACCTTTTTCATGCCAGCCAAAAGCCCCGCTAGGCTTGATGGGCGGGCATTGAAGGGCATGGCAAGACATGGAGAAGGCATGGTCTTGTTGCGCGGTGCGACAGGCAGCAATCACTATTGTTATTGAGATTTATCTGACAGATTTTTGAAGCCAAAGCCAGGATACAGGTCATAAAGGAAAGATTAAAATTTCTCCTCTATTCAAATTCATTCCTGGCTTTGGCTTCAAAACTCTGTCAGATAAATCTCTCTGTATAAACAAACCATTAACATGACCTATTACACCAAACGATTATTGGACCAGAAAGGCCAAGTAATAGGTGTAATCCTTAGTAAATCCAGTCAAGTAAATGGGGGCAGGCCTTAATTTAATTAATTTATCTATTCTCCCCCAACCTGTTCAAATTACAGCATTTTTTTTCTGGTTAAAAAAACAAACAATTGTTGTAACTAATGCTGCAGATACTGACGGCTGCTAAGTCGCTCATCCCCCGACACTGGAAGCGGACTTCTCTCCCGTCTTTCGAGGACTTGTTAGCTAGGGTGAAGGATGTTAGAAAACTAGAGCGACTTACTGCCTCATTGAATAATCAGCTCCCTCTGTTTGACGTGATGTGGTCCCCCTGGGACGCTTATTGCCTGAGTTCTTGTCTACCTACCTGAACAACTCCTGGCATTGGATAGCTGATCCGTTATCCCTTTCCCCACCCTATCCTTGTGTCTCTTCCCTTATGTGTGTCTTTGTGTTTTGTTCTCCTAGTTTTTAATGCCGGGTTGTGTTCTGAGTTACTTAATCGTTACCTTTACCTGCTACATGATGTTTTCTTGGATCCTGTTTATTATACATCTGCCTGTGCTGCCTTTCCTGCCATCGATTGGTTCTGTTCTTTTTGGTTACATGCAAAAAATCTAAACTGGAGATTTTATTTTCTTTTTACAATCATTTAGAAAAGTAATAATAAACAGCAAAAAGTATTTGTGGAGGAGATTTTTTACTTTCTTCATTTATGTCAATGGTGCAGAGAATTTCTAAGATCTAGGGTTAAACAATCCCTATTTACGCTTTTTCCTCCAAGCCTACGTACCTCAAGTTTGTCCCCAAATTAAACAATTTTAATTTTTTTCCCCTAATTATAACCGGTATACGTTTTTAGCAGAAAAAAATTATTTTTACAAAAATTTCAAGGAGAAATCTAACTACGAAAATTGTAAAAGCAAATAAATAAACATTTAGAATCTGCAAAAACATCTGCAAATCTGGGTATATCTGAGGTATGTTTATCAGAACAAAAGAAGAAGAGAAAACACCCTACGGAAAGCCCGATGCTGACAGATGGACTATTTCAACTTTGGAAAGAAAAAAAAAAAACAATCCACCCTATTAAATATCAGGGGCAATTTTGATAGTTTAGCGACCTTTTGGCTTTGAGATCTCAGGAGACGTTTCCTGGGACTATTAAATGTCTCTTCTAACCATCGCTTATTTAAAGGACACACATGGCTCCTCTCTAGCTTGAGGTGTTTTTACTTTTTTTTTTTATTCTATACATCAGCCCTAGTTATAACCATGGTGTAAATAGTCTACAGCAATAATTCTCTTCAGGGACAATGACCTGAAGAATTAATAAGAGGACTATACTAAAAACTCCACACGTTATGGAATAGCAACAGTATAAAAGAATTCTGAAAACTATGTGCCCGGCCTCGAAAGCTCTTGGCAGGAAGCCTGGAGCACTGGAATTGGGGAGATCAGTGATTACTTTAAAAGTGAAAGGGGATTCTGGATCAGAAAATGTCACGTGTCATCCTTTATGTAGTGGAAATTCCACGTGGTGCACTTGCTAAGTGTAAACAAGGCAAAAACAGTAAAAAGTATGCACTAGTGCCTTTTCCAGTGTTATGGGCATGATAAGCAAAATGGACCGGCCAATGGTTATCTAGAGTTCATCATTTTGGATAGTACGTTGGCTCTGTTTTTAGTCTTGTTGGCGCACAGCACTGGGGTCCTGGTTTTAAATATGAAAAAGGACAAATTCTGCATTTGTATGTTCTACAAACGTTTGGTGGTTTCATTTGGGTGCTCCTACTTCATCCCGCAAGGCCTAGAGATGAGCAAACCTTGGGCAGGCTCATGTTCCTCGGAAAAAGACGGAATTTGATTACGGGGGGCTGTTGAAATTGGAAGCAGCCCCAAGGTTGCCTGGAAAACATGGATAAAGCCAACCAGCAACTGTTCTGAAAAGTGTTGGAGCTGCGTGATAGGCTCCCTAAAGGTCTCTATACACCTTTAATAACTGATGGCTGAGTGCTTGGCCGTCAGTTATATCTCCCGCCTGTCACCTCCGTCCTACCGATACACATGAACATTTGGGACGGCCAAGTGCTTCTGTATTGTCTTATGGGGAGGGGAACATTTTTGATTTTGATTCTACATCAAAGTCGACTCCTATCACCACCGACGTCATCTGTCGGTGGTTGGTCAGGGCGGCCCCATACACACTAGATTGTGAGAGGTAGGTGTAGCCAATAGTCTTAAGTCGATCTAGGTTTATCTACAAGACTGACGCCTATTAAGTGTGTGCATCGGCCCTTGTAACAGGGCCTTTGTTGTGTGTTCTGAGAAAAGACTTTAACCCCCACTGTGGACAGGAACTACTGTGAAGGGCAACAATTTGTACAGCACTGCAGCATAGGCTGGCACCATCTAAGCAACATAATCAAATAAAAAAAAATTCAAGTCTTAAGAGTCATAGTACATTGGGGTGATTATGAGCTCAACCGGCCAATAATGCCCTATTTAATATGATCAGCTGACAAAAAGTAGTTTTGACCAGTCAAAAAATAAATAAATAAATAAAATCACAGCTCATTGATCACAGATCTCCAGTGTAACATGGGACATGAGCGCTGATATATGAGATTCATACCGCAGCTCAGTCATCTAATAGGGCCCATATAGTAAGTTACTCCTTTTGTGTCAAAAGAAGGTAAAAGGAGAAGTCAGGCAAAAAATTTTTATTTAAGTATTGTATTGCCCCCCCCCCCCCCCCCCAAAAGTTATACAAATTACCAATATACACTTATTACGGCAAATGCTTATAAAGTGTTTTTTCCCTGCACCTACTACTGCATCAAGGCTTCACTTCCTGGATAAAATGGTGATGTCACTTCCTGGATAACCTGGTGATGTCACGCCCTGACTCCCGGGGCTGTGCGGGCTGTGGCTGCTGGAGAGGATGATGGCAGGGGGATGCTCAGTGTCCCTCCAGTGCCCTGTATCCCTCAGTGTCCCCCTGCCATTATCCTCTCCAGCAGCCACAGCCCGCACAGCTCTGGGAGTCGGGTCGCGACATCACCATGTTATCCAGGAAGTGACATCACCATATTATCCAGGAAGTGACATCACCATGTTATCCAGGAAGTGACATCACCATTTGTTATCCAGGAAGTGACATCACCATTTGTTATCCAGGAAGTGACATCACCATGTTATCCAGGAAGTGACATCACCATTTGTTATCCAGGAAGTGACATCACCATGTTATCCAGGAAGTGAAGCCTTGATGCAGTAGTAAGAGCAGGGAAATAGAATTTCCAGTAATAAGTGTAATTGGTAATTTGTATAACTTTGGGGGGGAAATACAATACTTTAATAAAATTTTTGCCAGAAGTTTATGGGAGGTAAGTGGAAACAAGTAAAGGCCCTTTTACATAGGCTAATAATTGACTAGAAAAGTTTCTTTGACTAATAATCAGCCAGTGTTAAAGTGACAGTGATCAGCAGAGGAGAGGAAAAACGCTCGATCCTCAGCTGATCCCATCTTTTGTGCAGGCTATAAAAATCAATCGCCGTCAGCCACACATCTCCATGCGTAAACAGGGGCTGTGCGCCTGATAGCAATAGATTTAAATGGCCACGTGAGAGATAAAGTGATTGTTTGTGTACCCCGGACGCTCAATTAGCTGTGCCATCTAAAGGCACTGCAAGCGAGTGCCAATCTTGCTGATCGCGGCTGGCCGAAGAACGGCACTGGTCTACAGTAAAATATGCCAAACCTAAATCAGCTACAAATCCGATTAGTCTTGAAAAAAAATTGCTTTCCAAGTGTTCCAATTTTTTGCAGAAGTTGGGTATGACAAAGTGCCAGGACACTGCGGATCTCTAGAGGCAAGCGTACCCAATACAGATACGATAGACTTTGGGTTTACTGACCCTTTATACAAGTATTTCATAGGTTCACTGACTTCCAGAGAAATGAGGAGGAGGATGGATGTGACGACTTGTAAATAGCTCTCTCTACAGTGGTGGTAACCTAGGCTGACTCCAATCCATATAGCTGCAAATTTAACAATATTCTGTGTGTATCGGATACGGATCGGCCCGTGAGCACCGCGCTAGAGACACAAGTGACTGCTTCGGGGCTGACAGCATCACTGCCGTGACGAGAAGCAGAGCAGCGGCTCCACAATAGCAGACAGTCTTGCTTTACAGGACGCTTTGGTATGGCTTCCTTATAATCCATTTGAGGAGATTTGGAGGAAAAGCATTTCTTCCTCAATGGTAATCGGAGCAAACCCATTTTTAAAGCAACAGCCTGAAGGCTTTTTCCCCTCCTTACATCACCAGGCCTTTTCAGATAAGCGCAGCTACATGATCTTCTCCGGGTACCTTGGGGAATGGCGCTCACAATAGAAGCAGTTTGTATTTTCCTGAGGTTCCACGTGAATGAAGTTGCAGGAAGAAGGGCAAGAAATAATGGATTGCCATCTGCGCAATATATCAGAGAAGCTGCCACATTTCAGAAGCTCAATAACATGTAAAACAAAGACCTGAACCTGATCCTGCGCCCTCATGGTCCTATGTGCAAAACTGACTCTATGGATCCCCTCCCTAGCAGGCAGCCATGTAAACCAGAAAAATCATTCACAACTACTAAAATATAGAAACACTTAAAGGGGTTATCCGGGATTAGAAAAAACACAGCTACTTTTAATTTTTGCAAAATAGCACCACCCCTGTCCTCTGGCTGTGTGGTATTGCTCCATTTACTTCAATGGAACTGAGCTGTAAAACCAGCACCCAAACTGAGGACAGGAGAGGTGCTGTTTTTAGAAGAAAGCAGCCATGTTTTTATTAAGCCTGGACAATCCCTTTATAAGGACAATCTAAAAAAAAAAGTCTTATACAGTATGTCTGTTGTATTAATGACATACTCCCATATAAAAAAGTGATTGCATATGACTAGCACACACCATCACTTTATGAACACTGAAGGGTTCAAACTCTGGGATCCCCACAATCCTTTAACCTCAGTCTTTCCCCCCCACTGCAGCCACCATATATTCACCGTGCAGGGTGGTGGCTTTGCTGCCGCACTCAATTGTTTTCTGCACAATGGGTGGTCGGAAACAACTGGAGGAAAAAAAAAAAAACTGAAGGGGGCGCATCGCTGAAGCCGATCGGTGAGGATATGCCATCCCCTTGACCAGTTGTAAAGTAGTTTGTAAAGGAAGGATACTTCCCTTTCGAGGTCGTAGCAGGCAATGGAGAAAACACCGCCACCCAGCAAATATACCGATTTGAAAAAAAAAAGTTAAGTAACATCAGTATAAAACTTGTAGATGTACAGACCACCCACCTCCTGGATTTGCCCAGGGGATACAAGTTCAGTAAAATTCTTCCAGGTTGTTACATAAGCCTCTTTTCCCACTTCAGTTGCCATCTGTTCCTGGTCAGAACAGAACCAGTTAGGAGACCAGGAGGAGTATGGGCCCTGAGTTTTATCAAACTGGTCATAGTGGAACCTTTTATCTGCTTAGGATTCTGTAAGAATCCAAGACAATAAGGCAAGATAGAAGGCTATGTGAAGATTTACAGCGGCCCGTTGGGTGTCATTGTGAGGGAAGAAAACCAAACTAAAAATAAGCATACTTAATGTTTCTTATACCGTAGAAAAAAAGGTATACGGATATAAACAATGAGCCTTTGCAGTAAAGTGAGACATATTAGGACAACACAAGGAATCAGATTTTTTTTTTTCATCACTGAGGTTTCCTCACATTTCCTTGGAACAAAATCAGATCAGCGGAGATCTGAGGGAGTCTTAGGGACTCCCCAAGAAGTCTTGGAGAACATAGATCCAGCCATAAGACTTATCCATGGCTGTTGTTAGCAGGAGTCAAATGTTCAGGCTCGGAGAATGTTGTCGACCCCGAACAGTTCAGCAAATTCGCTCAACGATAATTAGGTATCAAAGAGCTTCAGCTTTAGGGAGCAATTTATTCCATATATAATTGTTTGCATTTATATTAATTTTATATATGTGTGTGTATATATATATATATATATATATATATATATATATATATATACACACACACATATGTTATTTACTGGTGGCTCTGGATCAACAATCAAAAATAGAAGCCAAGACTGTAGCTACTATGGCGCCCCTCGCCCATCTGGCACATGCCAAGGGACTAAAACTGCCAGAGCTTCACTCTATTCACACCGTAACATGAGAATCCTCCAAGACTAAGGTTATTCTCCTGATATTTGGGATTTTCCTTTCTGAGGATGTTCTGTCAGGTGTATAGGGCCGGGGACAGCAGTGTCATACCTATGGCTGGCTGTAGGGTTGTTATGTGAGCAGACATGGCCACCTGTGTGTTAGGACTAGGTGAATCTGTGCACCTGTCTGCCCCGGAACACAATAGATTTAGTCTCTCTTCCGCCCCTGACTAATGTCGCTGTCGGTGGTTTATACACAAAGCAGCTTAGACGGTTTGTAGCAAAATTTGTGAGTTTGTTAAGCAAATGTCCAGTGTTACCTAGACCGAAGATTTGACTGAGAGATGAAGCATTTCCATAGAACACAGGATGAGCACAGACCGCAGACAGACCATACAGGATACATAGTGCGTGTCTGCTGGGTGTACTCACACTAAGGTATTGTGCCTGCCTGTCTATATGGGCATGGACGAGACAAGTGTGTATATCCCGCATCTTTTATTTTTCTACACACACACACACAGACAGACACAGATCGACACAGATCAAAACTTCTAACGTGTCCGTTTTTGTAAAAGCTTTGTTGTAAATTCTGATCAAACAGAAACAACAAAAGTTTTGATCGGTCCGGGTTCTAGATGACCCATATAGTAGCCAGCCCTCCCAATAGTGTCTTATATAGTAGCCAGCCCTCCCACTAGTCTCTTACATAGTAGCCAGCCCTTCCAATAGTCATTTACGTAGAAGCCAGTCCCTAAAATAGTCTCTTATAAAGTAGCCAGCCCTCCCCAATAGTGTCTTATATAGAAGCCAGTCCCTACAATAGTCTCTTATATAGTAGCCTGCTGCCTATGAGATTATAATATGGGCAGTCGGAGCGGCCATCCGGACCACCCATATTAAAATCTGCTGCAACGTCAGGAGGGCCAGATTTAACACAGCAATGGAAACGTGTGGTGGGCCAAAAATAACGGCCCGCGGGCCAGAGTTTGGCATGACTGTGCTAGAGAAGCAAGCCAGAAAGTGAAGCATATAGCCATGCACTTCTCCCAGCTCAATCTAGTGATCAGTGGTGGTCAGACCAAAGCAAACTATTTAAAGGGGCGGTGAGGAGGAAGGGAATGATGCCAAGGAGGAAGATAAGAGACATAACTTCATCCTCGGGCTATGAGCAGGTTAGATTCTAGCCTGCTGATAGTTCCCCTTTAAAAGTTTTTAAATTGTTGTTTTCTTAAGTGTCAAATTTTTTTCTTTTTTAAAGTGACATGCTTTAAATATAGAAGAACTTTTATTCAAAATTTAAAAGGGAGAATATTGGTTTATATTTATTTATGTTTGCATCCCCAGAAAACGGCCAAAGAAGAATCTCTTCGGAACTTTACTACGTTGACATTCTGTACGAACCTACAGGTGTAAGTGCTTACCGTACATACTACCCCAGGCGTACTCACGATAAAAACCTGTAGGTTGCTGTTGCACTTTCTGTTTTTTGGTCTGTATTTCAGCCATATGAAGCGTGCAACCTGCAGTGTGAACTGAGGCATAGGGGTGCTGCCAATTTCTGCTTTTTTCTGTTCTATGTGGGGGGGGGGGGTGGCTTGCACTCCACCCATGTCCTGTGGGTGCTATAAATAGACATTTGGCTCCTATCTGCCTAGTTGTAGGCTTATTGTTAGCCCAGGAGAGGCCATTGCTAGTGTGAGAATGCTAGAGTAGGGACCATGTCTCTGAGGACACCTTACATAGTGACAAACAGTTTGCCAAGATCCTCATTTTTTATTACCTATAAGGGTACAAACCCACACACCGTATACGCAACAAATACGCAACAAATACGCAACAAATACGCAGCAGTTTGATGGTGAAGATTTAATGCTGAGTTCAGTTATTTAGATCTAATCTGCTGCGTTTTTGTTGCGTATTTGTTGCGTTTTTGCTGCGTATTCGCTGCGTATCGCAGCAGTAAATACGCTGTGTATACGGTGTGTGGGTTTATACCCTAAAGCGGGTTTTTATTGTGTGTTCGCTGGGGGGGAGGGGGGGGGGGGGAGTTTGAATGGTAAGCACTTGCACCTGTAGGTTGCTGTTGCACTCTCCTTTTTTTTTTGTCTGTACGTAAGCCACATGCAGCGTGCATCCTACTATGTGAACAGAGGGATGGGTGTGCTGCCAATTTTTGCTTTTTTTTTTTTATTATTTTGTACAAAGTTGGGGACTGGACAAGGTCTCTACACATTGCTATTTTGAGACTTGAGACTATACTATTTGTTGGTGAACCCATTTCTTGTAACTGTTTGCCATGCTCCCCTGCATATCCCATCCCTCTCCCATTGCCTTCCCCTACCCCGTGACTAATATGTTGTTTTGTTGTTGAACAATTAAAAAAAAAAAAAAATTAAATGGGAGAAAAACAATAAAATTAAAATTAAACCTGCTGTAGCTCTCAAATGTACAATTTCCCAATATGGTGGCGAAGTAGCATTGGTCGTTCATAGGCTTCAATGTTTAAAAGAAGAAAAAAAATATTTACTTCCCTCCCTGGTTGCCCTGTATGGAGCAACTCAGCAGGGGATAGGAAAAAAAAAACATTTAAGGTAGAAAATAGCAATGTATACCGACATAGCAGAGGACAAAAAGGACAGTCTAATGGGTAAATGGTAGCCAATAAATATTTATGAGGTTTGGAGCCGCACACTGTGACAGCAGCGTAATGGCCGTCCATCTGCTGCTGAACTACATGGACACAAATGTGACTAAATGCTCAGATTTCCTTTTTTGATATATAGTCAATAGAGGTGAGCAAACTTTGAGTATGTGCAAGTTTTTCCGAAGACGAACTCTCGGCATTTAATTATCGGTGGCTGAAGACGTTGGATGCAGCCCTAGGAAGTTCTGGAAAACATGGCCTATGCTTCATTCAGGTTTAGACAAACTCTAACATACTCAAAGTTTGCTCATCTCTAAGGGTCACCTTCAGATAGCGGACAGCCTACCCTAAGGGCCCTAATAATCCTTTTGTGTAATAGCAGGCAAAGATTAAATGACCAATGAGAAATTGTTGATCGTTTGATAGAATCTGGACCTATTTTCATCGTTGATCTTCACAAATCGCTCGAACATCGTCCGGTGTAATAACGCGTCGTTCAATCGTTCCCTGGTCTATCAGCCAGGAAAGGATGAGCGCAAGATTGACCTAAGTAACGATCATCGTCCTGTGAAATAGGGTGAACGATTAAGATTGTTCGTCATTGCAATCGTTTATCGGCGAAAAATCGTCCCATGTAATATCACCCTAAGGGTTTTCAGTGCCAAAGAAGTTTCCTGAAAGGGGTTCTCCGGAGTTAGAAAAATGAAGCAGTTTTCTTCTCAAAACAGCCCACTGTGGTCCTCAGGTCATGTGTGAAATTGCAGCTCAGTTCCACTGAAGTGATTTGAGGAGTTGTAATACCACATGCAACCTTAGGACCTAAGGGTGGCACTGTTTTTCTCACCCTGGTTAACCCCTTTAAAGAATGATGTTGGAAGTGTCATTGATGGGATTAAGAGAGATTAAAGGGGTTATTCAGCAAAAAATCTTTTTCTTTCAAATCAACTGGTTTTAGAAAGTTATATAGATTTATAATTTACTTCCATTTAAAAAATCTCAAGTCTTCCCATACTTATCAGCTGCTGTATGTCCTAAAGAAAGTGGTGTATTATTTTGAGTCTGACACATTGCTCCCTGCTGCCACCTCTGTCCATGACAGGAATTGTCCCGAGCAGGAGAGGTTTTATATGGGGATTTACTACTGCTCTGGATAGTTCCTGTTTTGGACAAAGGTGGCAGCAGAGAGCACTGTGTCAGACTGAAAAGAAAACATTTCCTGTAGGACATACAGCAACTGATAAGTATAGAAAGACTTGAGATTTTCAAATAGAAGTACATTACAAATCTATATAACTTTCTGACACCATTTGATATTTAAAAAATAATAATAATAAAAAAAAAAATAATAATTGCTGGAGTACCCCTTTAATTTTTTCTTTTTTAATTGATAAGGTGATTAAAAAAAAAAATAATAATCTTGGTCAGAAATAACTTTATTGACTATGCCAGCTATAAAAATACAAGCTTTTAGGGCCATTAATGGCTCTTGTGCAGGCAATAATGAAGCGTAGGCCTGCCGCTTTCTCAAGTGCTCTGTGGTCTGCGCCTGGCCTCCTGTAAAACACGTATTAAGAAGCTAAATGGTGACATTTTAAGTTGCCCCCTATTTTGTGCTATAAATGAAATGTATTTTACTGTACATTTCGCACTGAGCCTCACAGCTGAGAGCGAGCGCCTCTACGTTCGGATAAAGCTCCTCCACTGAGCTAACTAAATCAAAGTGGTAGACGACTTGCAAGTCAGCGGGGAGGCAAATTAGTATTTAGTCATGCTCTTTATATTTTTATTAAAAGATTAAAACTCCGTGTGAAACGCATGGCATGCTGCCACCATGGAGGGGCTGGCTGCCAGCACTGCTGCAAACACATGCCAACAAGGAATCGATCTAAGCTCAAGAAACCGAGGCCGCCATGCACTCCACCTCGCTACGGTAAGTTAGATTTATTGCTAAACAATATAATTAATGAGAACGGAGAAGGGTTCCGGCACGGTGTGTGTGTGTGGGGGGGGGGGGATAGACGGAGGTAATAGGTTTTAAATAAATTGGACTTACAGATTATCAAAATCACGCCGTGTGAATCCCTTTAGTGTGTTTACCGCCCGACCTATCAGACAGGCGGCGACCGCTCAGCATATCTCTGTACATGAGCAAAGAGAGGCCGACGTCTTCATTGAGATGAGCTCCTTGGAATAATGAATAGGGTCCCCTGGACGCCCCACAGCCGGGCCAGATGTTTCCCATATCAATGAACTATCTGGGAGCGCATGTCTGTACTTCTCCTATCCGGGAACGTGCCATTGACTTATCCTCTTGCGGCCTGGAGGAGGCCGATGCTTTGACCCAATGGAGTTCTGCGGTCATAGTCCAATCTGGTTTATCGTGGTCTCAAGAGGAGGGTGGGATAAGTAACAGCTTACACCAGTCCTAGCTTATTCTGGTGTCTCGTCTGACATATGATGGTGATAGGGTATGTTCACATATACCTAAATTTCACATATTTTTGGGAACTTTTTAAAAAACAATGCAATTTTTTTAAATTTGGGTTATTTATACCGATTTTCAAAATCCCATTCTCAATAATGGGAAAGCCACATTAATAATGCCCACGTCAGTTCATGATGTGTATTTAAAATTTCCTATTTGGACACATCAGAGTTCACATAGAAACTAAAGGCCCTATTCCACAGAACAATTATCGGCCGTATTCGGCCGATATCGGCTGATACGGACGATAATCGTCCCGTGGAATAGAGTGCAGCGATCAGCCGATATTGTTCATGTCGGCTGATCGTTGCAGTCGCTTGTTTTTCAACATGTTGAAAAACAAGCAACTGATATAGCAGCGATCTGCTGCCGTCGCTCCGTTGAATAGGAGTGTCAGCAACAGACGCTGCTGTATCCTATGGGCTGCCCGAACGATCAGTGATCACCCGGGCAGCGCCCCCCATCCCCCCCCCCCCCGCAGCTTCCCGCAGTGTGTGCCTAAGCACTGCAGTGAGAGCGGCCCCACACACATTAGTGTCTCGGGAGCCCAGCATAATGACAAGCAGCTGCAATCCCGCAGCTTTCTGTCATTAACCCCTTAAAAGCCACAATCTATAGCTATCGCAGTGTTTAAAGTATTTCCTGTCACTGAGTGATTTGGACCTCCGCCAGATAGCTTGTACCGACGGGTGGGGGTAAGTCACTTACCTCCGTCCTGTCGGATCGGTGTTCTATGCAGAGTCTGCTCTCAAGCAGGCTCTATACATAGATCGCCGATAACACTGATCTATGCTATGCTATGGCATAGCATAGATCAGTACATGCAATCAATAGATTGCATGTTTTATAGTAAAAAAAAAAGTGTAATAAAAACAGCGACTCTGTACCCACAATCTGTCCCCCCCAAACCACCTTCGGATAGGGCCTAGAGTATCTGTGCCCTAACCTTGCAATGCCTCTCCGTCCCTCCTCCCCACCCTCCTCATCATTAGGAATGCCACTGGCAGGATTTTTCCTATTCCTCTGCAGTGAAAATTGCACAGGTGCCTTAATGATCCAGCCCATGTGCCGTGCTCACACAGGTGATGAATAGGAGACAACCTGCCTGGAGCATTCCTAATGTTGAAGAGGGCGGGGAGGAGGGACAGAGGTTGTGCCAGCCTAATGCATACACAATCTAGGCCACGGCAGTTTGGCACAGGGCTGTGCAAGTTTAAAAGTTATTATTATTATTATTATTCGTGCACAGTGAACGTCGTAAACGGGGAAGAAAAAAAAAATTGCTGATTTTTAAAAAATTATAGATCAGAAAATAATTGATAAAAAAGGGATCAAAATTTTTCTGTTACACCAATATGATATTAATGAAAACTAGAGATCATAGCACAAAAAATGACACCTCAACCAGCCCTGTAGGTGGAAAAATAAAAGCGCTTTGGCTCTTAGAAGGCGGAGAGGAACATTGCATTAATTTGACCCGGACATCTGTGAATCAATGGGCTCAGTCTTGAAGGGGTTAAACACAATACGATAGTTCTCCAAAAAGATAAGACATTCCTTTATTTCCCTACTGGAAACTACAGGCAGGTGTAATGTTCCCCATCTACATGAAAGTGGACACCACATAAATGTGTGTACATAGTGATCAGACCGGTCCAAATGGGAGACGAGCAGATCTACAGTAAAGGTGGGCCGACAGTTCTCTCCTCCCCATACACAGGAACAATCTGCGCGGCTAAGTGTTCCTGTGTTCTCTATGAGAAGGGGAAGCCACATCCAGACCACTCTGGTTGCAACTTATCTTTCTGAGAACAAAGGAGTCAAGCAGTGATTTTCCATCACGTCTGACCTATCTCAACCAACGTGATTTGTTGGTGGACTTTTGGGAGAGCCTTATACTGACGGCAGAACCTGCCACGAGCAATGTGTATGGCCAACAAAAGTATAAAGTGTATGGGGACCTTTAGTGTCAAGAACTTGAATCTAATGAATCAGATTTAGTCTTGTAAAAGTCCTTCCATTTTCTAAGTATTTAATTTCCCTAACTTAAATGGGGAATTCAGTTCACCCACATACATACACATTTAGCTGAGGATGTATGTTACATGGAGCAGCCTATAGGTGTTATACCAGGTGATATATTCACACATTTACATAACTTTACACATTCCCTATAATGAAGCCGTCCACTTTTCTACTGTAATATCACCCTATGCATTTAGTTAAGAGACATTTCTGGTGACACCAAATGCAACATACGATTAATGCCAGACAAGGTGCAATGTTTCACAAACTGTGAAATAGGGAGCAGAAGAAAATGCAACCGTGTCAGATAATATTAAAGGTAAAGTGACAATTTAAAAAATAATAATAATTAAAAAAAAAATAATAATTTTTGCCCAGCTCTATGACTGGGCTCACATTTGCATTAATATTTGCATTTTTATGCTATAAAATAATGGCACCAAATATTGCTGATTATACAGGAGACAAAAGATTTGTTGAGTTTCCCCTCAGTGTCCATTATTGTACAAAAAAATATAAGTATTAAAAAGGGTTATCCAGGCTTAGAAAAACATGTATGCTTTCTTCCAGAAACAGCACCTGTCCGCTCTTTAGTTTGGGTGCGAGTTTTGCCGTTTAGTTCCATTGAAGTGATCTGAAATGTAATACCACACATAACCTGAGGAGAGGGGTAGTGCCGTTTTTGCAAGAAAATAGCAGAGCTTTTTCTAATCCTAGAGAACTAGAGATAAGCGAACCGGGTTCGGGTTCGAGTCCATCCGAACCCGAACGTTTGGTATTTGATTAGCTGGGGCTGCTAAACTTGGATAGAGCTCTAAGGTTGTCTGGAAAACATGGATACAGCCAATGACTATATCCAGGATTTCCACATAGCCTTAGGGCTTTATCCACGTTCAGCAGCTACTGCTAATCAAATGCCGAAAGTTCGGGTTCGGATCGACTCGAGCATGCTCCAGGTTCGCTCATCTCTATAGATAACCCCTTTAAGGATAAGTGTACACAAAAGAGAAACTATAATCCTGCCTGTGTTTAGGAGGAGGAGGTTTTTTTTTTGTTTGTTTTTATTACAGAACAGGAAGTGTCCGCTTATTATTAGGCTTAGTGGCCAGAATGATTTCAGGTATAAAATTAGGAAAAATTTGTAAAAATAAATAAATAAATAAATAAATAAATAACTTGTTTAACATTATGACACATCCCCTTTAAGTCATGGCAGTGTGAGGAACATCAGGCCCGGCTGCGGTCTCCAGAAGGAGGATCTGCATTCTCATGAATATTTCGTCATTGTAAAAGTTGTCTGCTAGTTGACAGATGTAGTTTAATTGTGCGCAGATTAGCTAACACATTCCATGAGTAGCAGCCAAGTGTAAAGGAAGAGGTGAGGGCTCTGATCAGACGACATGGACGTGCTACTTCCTCACTGAGAACACATTGTAGGTGGGGGTAGTAGACCATTCCATATTCAATATTAATAGGTTTGGCACATAGTCAATGTTCACACTAATCAGCGCTTGCTTCTCTTATGGCGGAGACGTCACACTTCATTACAGTCACCTCATCATTTTAGGAGATTACCGACACCCCCGTCCTAGCACGCGTTGCGCGGGTCTGTGATAGCAGCCATTAACAGCTACCATCGCTAGATTAGAAACAATTGGTGTGCTTTGCCCTGTGAGCGGGATCTGCTTCACAGCTTAGGGGATAACCACAAGAGCCAGCATAGAGGTAGACGTACATCCTAATGCTATTAGCACAGCGGGGGAAGCAGAATATTGAATTAATATCGTGTTTTATGATAGGTTACATGTGACACGTAATTTCGAGTCTGGGGAGGGTACACAAGCACTATTGATGATCAAGCATGCTCGAGTCCGATTGTTCGGCATTTGATTACCGGTGGCTGAAGACATTGGATGCAGCCATAAGGGGTGGGGGAAAACATGGATACAGCCATAGGTTCCGTGTACACGGAGCAAAAGTGACGGAATTCCGCAGCGGAGAATTCCATGTTCATTCTTCAGCATGGAGAAAGGAGGAGCGCAAGCCTCCCATAGACTGTCATTATGACAGGGAGGCTGTCGGCATTCCGCGGTGGAGAATATCCGACACTTTTGCTCCGTGTGCCCGAGTGGAGAATTTCCAAAGGAATCCGTAGCTCGTACCTGGTTATGGCCGTGCGCCTCTCCGCCCATGTCATAGACACCATTCTGTGCACGGGCGGATTACGCATTTTGCCGAAAGAATTGACGTGTCAATGCTATCGGCGGAATGCGGAATCCGCCTGCCCATAAAATGGTGTCTATGGAGCCGGCGGAAAGGCGTACGGCCGTGAACAGGTACTAGCTACAGAATCCGCCGGAAATTCTCTGTTAGGGTGGGTTCAGACTACGGAATTCTCGCGGATAAACTCCGCCGAATTCCGTTGCCTCTACGCGGTCACGGACGTGCGCCTCTCAGCTCGTGCCATAGACACCATTCTATGCACGGGCGGATAGCGGAATCAGCCGGCCCATAGTATGGTGTCTATGGAGCCAGCGGAAAGGCGGTGAGCGCGTTCTAGCAACGGAATTCGTCGGAATTTATCCGCGAGAATTCCTCAGTGTGAACCCACCTTAAGACAGCATTCAAATGGTGAATGGTCCAACTCAAGGATGCTCAAGTTAGGGCCCTATTACTAAGAGCGGTAATCAGCTGAATCAGATTATGGATCCATGTAATAGAGAAAACGATCAGCCAATGACAGCGATGATCAGCTGATCGTATCTTTAGGTATGGACCTATAATCATTAGCTGCTGACCGAACATCGCTACGTGTAAATGTAAAAGAAAATTTTAGTGACACATTCCCTTAAAGTGTATATCTTCGGCTACTCCTGGGAAGAATAGCTGGAAGAATGTTGCGCATATAACATTTACAAGGCATTTCATGGTTGCCTTTTACCATATATCTTAGTCCCCTGCGTGCTGCAAAAAAATTTTATTTTTATTTTTTTTTTTTAAATAATGAACGGCCCCAAGGCAAGAGGTGAATAGGTAGACACTGAATAAGTAAGTGGATATGAGAAACTAGAAGCACATGCACAGGATAAACGGATGAGACGCTAGGTCATGCTTACATCACTACGAATGACAAGACCATGGGCAACTGCTCGACTAGCGGATGACAAGGGTGGGATGTCATGATGGAGCGCTTGTTCCATGCATGTGGAAATAGCAAGTAACTTACTTTTTTCTCCTTCTCATGATGTTTATCCTGAGAGTGAGAGGAAGAATCACTTAAACTTTGATCAAATGATCTACTAAAATCCAGTCTGCCTTTTCTCTATAAAAAACACAGTTATAAAAAAAAAAAAGAGTAATAAGTACCTGTATAAAAAATAATGTTGGTACTATATACTAGAGGGAAAAGAGGTACTGTAGAAGCGGAACCATACCCTTTACAGCAAGGACAATGAGACTGAGAATGCACTCACTCACATAGCAACATGCCAAGGTCCTGCACCATCTACACAGATGGCATTACAGGTACATTACAACACATATTAAGTGTCTGTTCACATGTACAGGATCTGCAGCAGATCTGGAGCAGATTTGAAGCTGCAGATTCAAAGCAAATCTGCTGCAGATCCTGTACGTGTGAACGCACCCTAAAAGGGGTTGTCCAGAGCATCAATTTTATGCTTCTATGGGTCATCCAGGGTTAGAAAAAACACAGCTACTTTCTTGAAAAAACAGCACCACCCCTGTGCTTAGGTTATATGTGGTATTACAGCTCAATTCATTGCAATGGAACTGAGGTGCAGAACCACAACCAAACTGAGGACAAAAGCGGACATGTTTTTCAGCTCTTTAAGTCCTAGTTTTTACAACATGAAAATAAGGGTAAAATACATTTGTATTTGGATAAATAAGGCCTGACATAATGAACATGTTCATTATTTCAGGCCGTATGTATCCAAATACAGCCATATTTCACCCTTATGTTAACGTTGTGTGAACTAGGCCTAAAGGGATTATCCAGGGTTAGAAAAACATGGCTGCAATGGTTATGTGTGGTATTACAACTTGGCTGCATTCACGTCTGTTTTAAAAAAAAATATATATATATAGAATAAATATAAAACAACAAATACTGTGTACTGGGTGGAGTCTGTAGTCCTAGAGCAGTGGCAGTTCCTTTTATATAAAAAAAAAATTATTATTTTTTTTTAAAAGTACCTCCAAACCAGAACAGAAAAGGTAAAAAAAAAAAAAAAAAAAAAAAAAAAGTTCTACAATACATCAGTATTCTATTCTTCCTCAATTCATAATGGGAGCCTTCAAACTCAAGATAAAATCTCTCTCTATTCTATATACGAGTTATCAGAGGCTCCTCTGTTATATAAAATTATAAGTGATGGGCCAGTAGATTAGAAAGCAGAAGATTGTCAAGAGGAATGTTAAGAGATCGGAAACAATCAGACATGGAGTAAGTAAGCGTGACCTCAAAGACTCTCACTTCTGGACCCAACGTACACAAACATTAATGTAGAAATCTAACAGACAGGATAGAATAGTAAAACAAACACGATTATTATCTAGACGTTCTAACTTTCAGGGGTCGGAGTGATTTTTGGATGATCGCGGATGCAGATGAATGAAAAGAGCAGATTCTTTTACCTTCAAAATAAAGCAAAAAAAGAAGAAAAAAAACCCTATTCTGCTAAAAATCTACCCTATTGCTATCCCATAAATAATTAAGTTTTAAGGATAGTACTAGGAAGAAAATCAGGAAAGCTTTGAGGTTACTGTCACTAAAATGGTGCCGGTGGTCTTTTCTCTGCCCATTTACCAACACTGATCAACTACAAGTCGATCAGCACTGGTTGAAGGAACCATTATACGGCCATGGGGTCGTCCGTGAACTATTGAACGCTTATAAGGTACTTAGTGTCCATAAATTTTGGCAGCACACCTCCTGTTTACATGGGGAGATAGGCTCCAACTAGTGCCCAGCGGATCTTTCAAAATGTTCGGGTTCGGCAACATTCTCCGAACAGTCTTCTGTAGCTGCGGAAAGTCAAATGCAGAACGTTCCGGTTTAAAGAGCGTTTCCAAAGAAGAAAATTTTGATTGATCTGATCAACACTATTCCCACCAAAAAATTATCTTTAGGCCTGAAAAAAAATGTGATCAGTCGAGATTGTCGAGCCTTTTACATGGGGGCAATAACCGGGAACAGATAGCCTACGAATGGTTGACTGCATGATAATCACCATGTGTAAGTCAGTCCACTCACACTAACAATAATACCTTAGGGATGGGATATTAAGGTTTGGAAAACCTCTAGGCATTTCACCAAGCTATGGGTGGTCCCCTTGGTCAGCTTCAACCCTAAATGTCCTGGTGTAATAAAAATCATGTATAAATGCATAAAATTCCCTAAAATCCTCTTTAACTGACAGCAACACCAAGTTATAATACAGAACTCTATAAGCGAGTCCTCCGAGCCAGTCGAGAGAGGACGAAGCAAATATTACTGTGAACAATGCTAAAAATTCTAAAAATTTGTCATAGTTTCATAATAAGCATAGCAAATTGTGAACGTTTCCTAACTAAAAGCCTATCAATTCTATGGGGAAAAGTGCGCACGCTCATTTTTGCTTATGTAAATTCACTGTCCTCATGGGACTATTACTGACTTTTTCACTCCAGTGAATTTTATGGTGCTTCATGTTCCTATTGTCATTTTTGATTCTCTCAATAATGTCTGTTCATTTAAAAAAAAAAAAAAAAGCATGGACCTAAAAGATTGCAACATTGGGCCTCTAAGGATTGGACTTGTTTTTCCTAGGACACCCTACAGATGCTCATTCAGACTGAAATTGGGGAAATCAAGTCACTACCTTAATCTCTTCCTGAATTTTTTATTTTTTTTTATTTTAAATGGTCGGTTCATTATCCCACTGAAAGAGGCCACTAATGTTGGGGGTTCGCCCCTTGCCATGAAAGTGAGATTTTGGTTTGTGCAATGGTTAAGTAGGTGGTACATGTCACAAAAACATTGTAAGATGCAAGGTTTGTTTTCTTCCCATAGTGCATCCTGGTGCCATCTCTTGGGTAAGTTACTCACACCAGCCATCCATGTTCCATGCTCATTATGATACATCTCCATTGTAGGTGCTTTTGATGAACAGGACTCAGCAAGGGCGTTCTGACAGGTCTGCATCTATATGGCCCTATACTAGGCAAGTTGCTATTCCCTGCATTGTATTCTTGCATCTTTATATCATAGTAACTTTTCAGCAATTCGTTCTACAGTAGGTCTTCTGTGGGATCGGACCAACCAGCCTAGCCTTCTATTTCCATGCACTCTGATAAGCCTTGACCCTGTCCTAGGTTCACCTGTTGGTCTTCCTTGGACCACTTTGGTATATCCTAACCCCTGTATAATGGTGACGTCCTACAGGACCTGCTGTTTTTTAGATAATATGACTGGGTCTTCTAGCCACTATGATTTGGCTCTTATAAAAGTCACTTAGATCTTTATGCTTCCCATTTCTCCAGCTTAGGAAACATCAAGAACTGGCTTCCTAAAAACATACTATCCCATGACAGGCACCAATGCAATGGGATAACCAATGAATGCCAACTTCTTCAACTACCGGCAATCAAATGCTGAGCATTAAGGTTCAGACAAAAATGAACGTATTCGTAATGTACAAACTAACCTTAAAGAGTCACTGTCGTTTTGTTTTTTGTTTTTTTTGCAGAAATCAATAGTCCAGGCGATTTTAAGAAACTTTGTAATTAGGTTTATTAGCCAAATATGCCATTATCTGCATTTAAAAAACCTTTTCCCAGGTCCCCCCTCCTTCCTCTTTTCCATTCAATGCAAAATATCAGGAAATTGTGACTTGTTGCATCAGACGTACCCTGTCTGTTCTAGGGAGAGGGGAGGGGGAGGAGGGAGTTAGCCGACAGCAGAAAGCAAATAACAGAGGATTACACAACACAGAGGTGGGTGACAGCTGTAGTCAGAGGTCAGAGAGGTCAATGCTGACTGTCAGAGGAGATAGAGGGTGAGGTATTTGTAGATTAACTCTTTGTTGTCCTGTTTTGGTCTTTTATTTAGCTCTCTCCATAGGAGAACCATGAAGACAGGGGGGAGAGCTTCAAACTGCTTTTTCATGATAAAAATGCATTTTTCGGCTAATAAACCCAATTACAAAGTTTCTTAAAATCGCCTGGAATATTGATTCCTGCAAAAAAAATATTTTACGATAGTGACACTTTAATGTTTGCTGTTTCAATACTTACTGCATACAAGCCTGCTATTTCCTATATGGAAGGAATTAAAGGAGAAGTCCGGCCTCATCTAACTTATAAGAGCCAGCAGGGGAGAGAGTAACAATAAAGCATCGCTACCTCACCCCGTGCCCACAATGCACTGCTTGACCGGCCCAGGGACCCCCGCAGGAAGGCATTTTTCCTGAGTTGTGATGACGTCCTGGCTGATGGACAGCCCACTCAGCCAGTGACTGGAGCGGCCTACTGCCACAGTCACTGACTGGCTAAGCAGCCAGTCGATCAGCCAGGGAATGATAGGGGTTCCGTAGCGGCGATCCTTGCCTTTTTTATGACCCCCCCCCCCCCCCCCGGAGGCTGGATTTCTCCTCTAATCAGCCTAAGACTGTATTAGGCAAATACATATTCAGCACACATAAAGGGTCGCCTCCAAACTATCAAGGAAGCAGGGGAAAAAGGAGCGGCCGCTCAGATTGGTAATCAATCCTAAGCCTTTCCATTCCAGGGTTACACAGACATTTGATCGCCAATTCCAAGAAATACATTACAAATGCTCTAGCTTTACTTTTGCAATTTAAAAGCAAATATATATATAAAATGGCCCTTGGCAAAGGAAATGAATAGTGAACAATGCAGGAATTCAGCCAATTGAGTAGTAAAGCAGTTTATTCCACCAAACATTAGTTCATGATATGCGTAAAGAGCCTTTTGTCTAAATGTGTTCCATACTTCCCGACTCTGCCGAGATTACACTGTAAATAATATGCCTGTAAATGGATTATACATTCCGGCATTAACATGGTTATTACAGGGAAACATTCCATAGGAATATGCCGCTCCGCAAACATCATGGGCTGTGAGATCACAAATCTGACCCTTGTTCAGTGTCATGTGATGTTATTTGGTCACAGTGACGACAAGGTCAGGGCTGTGAAATGTTTTGGTGTTACACCCCTGGGACACACCCAGGTATTGCTGTCCCGTCGTTCATAAGCTTCCCAAATAAGTAACAGAGGATCAGACCACAATTCGAGAAGTTGCTCCAGAATAGTTTTTTTTTTATGGGGAAATACAAGACTTTATAGGGAGAGACATGACAGACAGGCTAAAATCCATTACATGGAAGAGGGGAGACACTAACACCCAAAGTATTTACAAGAAAAAATTTTTTGCATAGAAGACTTCAGATAATAAGCATTGCTTCCCTGTTAATACAGGAACAAGATTTTACCCAACGGCTTGAATCACTTCTGCAAAGTATATTTAACTTATTCCAGCAGATGCATTATAGAAGAGTTGACCACACGGTATGTCACTTATTGTTAGGATAACATATCTACATAAACTTTTTAAAGGGTACTTATCGGGGGAGATTTATCAAACATGGTGTAAAGTGGGACTGGCTCAGTTGCCCCTAGCAACCACTCAGATTCCACCTTTCATTTTCCAAAGTCTGTGAGGAATGAAAGGTGGAATCTGATTGGTTGCTAGGGGCAACTGAGCCAGTTTCACTTTACACCATGTTTGATAAATCTCCCCCATCATTTAAACAAACTTCTGGCAAGTCATAGGGAAATGTAACGGTGAGGGTCCGATGAAGGGGGCTCTTCCTCTTCATCCCCGCTATAACTGCTGTAAGTAGCAGACGACGGAATTATAATGGAAGCCGAGGGAACCTCCGGCACTTCAGTCTACCAAAAGTTCCATAGGCTTCAATTATAACCATAGGCTTGAATGAGCAGTTTGGAGCGGAGATGAAGAGGCAGCGCGTGCAATGCAGAATGCACCTGTCCCTAGCGATTGGCAGGGGTCTCAGCACCACGCCCCCCCCCCCCCCCCCCATTTTAATGGGTACCAATAATTACTACAACGGATATAACGCTGCTAATAGAGCTGCTAAAGGGTTTTCTTATCATACTTTGTGTGCCGTCCTCCTAGGGTTTATATCAGACAAAGCAATGTTTTATTCTGGGATACGCTGCAGGGAGAGAGGCCGGGACTATTATCATCTGGGCGGTGTCTGGGACGTTATCAGTCACGGCCCTCTGCCAGTCAGCACACTCTGGAGGAATGATTGACAGGCAAACAGGCCCGTTAGAAGCGCGTTGCTGGGAGAGAGTCCTGAACTAATCATCTGGGCGGTGCCTGGGCCTGTCAGCTCACTCTGAAGGGATGGCTGACAGGCCCAGGCACCTACCAGATAATTAGTCTGTCAGCCATCCCTCCAGAGCGCGCTGACAGGCAGAGAGCCGTGACTAGTAACGTCCCAGATATTGCCCAGATAAGTAGTTCCGGCCTCTTTCCCTGCAGCACACACCGGAATAAAACCATGTTTTGTCGAATATACCCTAGATGAACCGCACACCAATTATGTTAAGAGTATCTTTCTAGCAGCGACAGCTCACTGCCCTCAGCCAATCACTTGTTGCAGCTGTGCCCTGCCTCAGTCAGTTACTGACCAATCGAGCAGTCACTGCACTTTCCAGAGAGTTTGTCTGGGAAGCAGTGGGATGTGTGCGGGACCGGATGGCGTCACAACATGAGCTGCTGGGGACCAAGGTTGGTAAGTATATCTCCCTTTTTTTTTTCTTTTTTTTTTTTTAAATTGATAAATCACCTCCAGTCAACCTAGAAAGAAACAATATTAACCTGCATCTCCCAAAAGAGGTAGGTGGACGCAAAGGAACAGTGATCAGACTTCAGCTACGATGACAATGCCTGCACCCCCCGAAGAAAACGCACAAGATCTGCCATGCCAAAAAGTTACCTTTTTCATCCCCTTATAGCATTTGGCCCTCCAGCTGTTGCAAAACTACCATTCCCATCATGCCTGGACAGCCAAAGCCGAAGGCTTTGGCTGTCCAGGCATGATGGGAATGGTAGTTTTGCAACAGCTAGAGGGCCAAAGGTTCTCCATCCCTGCCCTATAGCATCCTTTGCCCTGCTGGTGAGCACATTATAATATAGAGCAGTGGCCGCTACTCCTGTGTCACACTTGGCCAATACTAACACCATAGACAAAATGTCAGCCATAAACATACTGCAGAGTCCTTACCAATTTACTATAGTGGTATTTACAGTAACCACAGTACTGCACATTGTCTGCTCCATTGCCCTCCTCTTCACATAGAAGTCCGGCAAACTGTGCGCTGAAACAAGAAAAGACAATCCGTAAGACTGTGTACAGAAAATATTCAAGGTGATTTAAGGGTTTTTTTTTCATCTCAACTAACATAGTTATACTTGTAGGACTCATCAAGTTAAAGTGTCACTGTCACCCCATTTTTGCATTTTGACTGCTCTCCACAGGTGTAAAGGGTAAATGTTACAGCTTTTGTTAATTATTTTATATCACACCTCACGGTGTTTGTTCTGGTAAAAAGTCGTTTTTATCACCTGCGGATTGGTATATGTGGGCGGGGCCTCGCGGGCTATGTGCCACATCGCTCCGCCCCTAGCGCCAGTTAACCCCGCCCCAGTCACTGCATAGGACCCGCCCCCTCAGCAGCCATTGGAAGGGCCAGCCTTTAGCTCTAGGCCCCACCCCCCACAGATTGTCTCAAACCAATGGCGGCTGAGGGGGCGGGGCCTATGTTGTGATGATGTCACAGATGGGGCGGGGCTAGGGGCGGAGCGATGTAGCACATAGGTTGTGAGGCCCCGCCCGCATATACCAATCCACAGGTGATAAAAACGACTTTTTACCAGAACAAGCACCATGAGGTGTGATATAAGTAAGTAATGAAAGCTGTAACATTTACCCTTTACTCCTGTGTAGAGCAGTCAAAATGCAAATATGGGGTGACAGTGTCACTTTAAATATTTCTGCAATACATTCATTCCCTCTCATTGTTCAGTTTGTTGTCTAGGTTACCAACCACCGCTCTGCTCTAAATGCAGGCATCTGGTTGGGGTATATATAGCTATAGTTTACACATATGTATATTATATATAATATACACTAGATCTTTATACATCTACACTATAACTATATATTCACTAGCCATACCACTGCTTTTAGAGCAGAGTAGTGGTCAGTAATCTAAAAAAAAGCGCTTTAAGGGTACAAACACACACACCGTATACGCAGCCTATTTACTGCTGCGATACGCAGCAAATACGCAACAAATACGCAACAGATCAGATCTAAATAACTGAACACAGCATCAAATCTGCACCACCAAATCTGCTGCAGATCTGCTGCGTATACGGTGTGTGTGTTTGTACCCTAAAAAAATCAGGAGAAGGAGACAAGGCGTTATGCTTTTTCAGACAACTTACCAAGTTACGTGGAAGGCTTGTCGACATCCATGTTTATTGCAGGTCATACAAGCCCCAGTAGCAGCTTTGCTCTCTCTCCCTTGCTCATCGCATATATAACACGTCTATAAATAAGCAGAATATACAAGATATTACTCCATGCAGTCACCAGAACCATGAAGGATCAATTCTATGAACAAAACAATATCCCAATATAAAGAATACACAGGGATTGATGTCACAAGTAGAAAAAAAAATACAGAGGTGGCTGAGATGGAACAAAACCAGAGTAAGATGGATGCTGTACCCATCATGGCCAAACCCAAATCTTAAGCAACGTTCCATTTGTTCTGTCTATGGACGGTGGAGCCGCTTTGCAAGTGCTCAGATTCTTACACCAAAATTCCCAATGGAAAAATCTGTACCAGAAGACTGTAAGCAGAAAAACACCACTTGGTCCATCACCTCTCCCCTTTTAGTATTTCCCTGCTATTATCTTAGGATAGATATATGTATATCCCAGGCAGGTTTACATTCAGTTACTGTGAATTTACCTACCACATCTGCTGGAAGTTTGTTCCAAGCATCTACTACTCTTTCAATAAAGTAATATTTTTTCATGTTGCTTCTGATCTTTTCCCCAACTAACCTCCAATTGTGTTCTGAGTTCATTTTTTTTATTTAAAACACTTCCCTTTGCAGATTTTGGCAAACACTTTACTGCGGATTGGTGCAGAATGCAAATTTTAAAAATTAATTGGGAGAAATTTACAACTTTTCACACTTTATTTATCAAATGGTTTCGTTTCAATGCACTTTTACAAGAGGGTTGCACGTCACCTACCGTGTGCAGCTGAGACTTTATAAAAAGTTGCAATAAAATCAATGTGGCCAAAAAAACTCACTGCCACTATACCAGACCTCTAGAGAGGAGTGTGACCGGAGCATGTTCTTGTCCAATTGTTTGACATTTGAGGTTTTTCATTTGAAGTTTTGACAAGTTTGACAAGTTTTTTTTGGATGTTTTTTCGAGACACCCTAGAGCTGCATCTAACTTCTTTAGCCACCAGTATTTAAATGCCGAATGATCGGACCCGAGCATGCTAGAGTTGCACTCATCTCTACATACCACGTGTGGATCGGTGTAGAGAGATGCAGCTCACACCAGGGGAGTCAATCATTCATCCCAACACGGAACTTAGCAACCCAATCGCTCAGTCTCATCTGAGTTACTCTTTGCTGATTTGTGGTATTGTGGCAGAGACTCCTTAAAGGGGGTTCTTCAGTGCTACAAAAACATGGCCACTTTCTTTCAGAGACAGCACAACTTTTGTCTCCAGTTCAGGTGCAGTTTGCAATTAAGCTTCATTCACTTCAATAGAACTGAGCAGCAAAACCCCGCCCAAGCTGGAGACAAGGGTGGTGCTGTCTCTGAAAGAAAGTGGCTATGTTTTTTGCGCTGGATAAACCCTTTAAGACAGGAAAGCTGCACACGAGCCTTGATGAATTCCCCTCAACGAATTTGAGATGCACAACTGTAGATCTACAGTAACGTATGCACCACGTGTGCCCAAACCCTTGTACCACTAACCAACACCCAGGCCCACATACCGCCTTTTAACAACATACCGCCATAATGTTAAAAGGAAGTTTTATACACAGCCCACTTTTTCCCCCTGAAACAAATACATACCCACACCAAAGGCAGCTGGAGCCCGTCACAAGTGCCTGCATCTCATAGAACAAGCGCCGCCTATGTCCAGTCTATGTATTTTTGGTGCACACAAGGGTTAAGAAGCCAGAGAGACTTAGAATTCAGTGCACATGATGAAGGACGTTGGGGGAAGGTAGGAGGTGAGTAGTGTCACGTGTAGTGTCTAAGTGATAACAAGCTAGAGGGGGATGGGTATTAAAAGCAATCAGAGAACCAGCTGGAAGTACTAAGCCTGGACGTACAGCAAGAGCGAGGAAAAACAAGACCCTGAAAAGAGCAAGAGCACGAGTCGTGTGCACTACGCTATACGAGGCTGGATATGGCACTGTAATATACAAGGCATGGTATTTGGGGGAGCGGGGGGGGGGGGGGGGGTCACAAGGTTAGTAATGAAGTAGAACTGGGCATTTGTAACAAGGTCTTGAATAGTTTCTTACTTTGTTTTCTATAGGGGGCGGCCATAATGGAAATGTTCCCTGCCGTTTCGGCAGCCAAATCTGCTTAGAGAGGATTGGGACAATTAGAAACTAGATTGAGTTATTGGCGATGGGGGAAACAATGAAATATTGTGGGTCCCCGGTCATGTGAAGACAAAACTGCTTACAATAAATAAATCCCCCCCGAGCCAGTCAACTGAGTCGGCTATAAGGAAGCAGCGGGCATTCAAGCCAGCGATTTGGTAGTTTAGTTGTTAGGCTGGTTGTGAGCCATGCAAAGAGGGCAAAGAGTGGCGGCATTCCCACGGGAAGAGGACACCTCCAGCCTCCTTGTAGGAAACAGGTTTCACTGTCCAGAAAGGCTTTAACCCCTCCAACGCTGGCGGAGGCAGTGATGCTTGGCAGAGTGGCTTCACACAGGTCTATGCCTTCATTGTGGCGGTGGTTTACATGGCATCCTTTCCCCTGCCGAGGCCTCTAGGTCTGGTCTTTTATGAGATAGAATCACTTGTATGCCCTAAATCTGTGCTGGAGACTTTCCCACGTTTGTTTGTACATGACAATCTATGCAGAACTTGGCCTGACCTGAAATAAAAGGGAAGGAGGGAAGGGGGGGGGAAGATTCCTCTTTCAATGAAATGGCTCTACCTTGCACCGGCTGCCAAAAAAACGTTCCTCTCACAAGGTGTGTAAAGTGGAGGAAACAGCTGCCGTGCAAACCGGGAGGAAGTGAGATTTTTATTGTCACGATTCTCCTGGGCGCCGCTGCGGTGTATGCAAATAGATTTACACGAAGCTACCTGCAAACCATCACGAGACACGACAGCAGAGGAGTGACAGCCATGCAGACACGGGAAAGAAGTTCATTCTAAGTTAGGAAACTTCTGAAATGTTCCTACAATTCGGGCACCCGCATCATTGTCCTAAATAAATAGTGATCTATGGTGCAATAGGGGCATGTTACTAGATGATGGGCCTGTATTATTATTGGATGCAGTCACCTCATTCATGATATGGGGTACTCTGCTGTGTGAGTCGACGCTAAAGCAAAAAGGAAAATGACAATAAGCAAGAAAGAGGGAGGGAGGGAGAAAGAGGGAGCATTCGAGAAAGATGGTGGGTGAACAAAAGAAAGCGAGCAAACCAATAAAGGCGAGGGCGAGCAAAAGAGGGAAAGCGAGGGAATGAGGGAAGGCAAGGGCGAGCAAACGAGGTAAGGCGAGGGAACGAAGGAAGGTAAGAACAAGTAAGTGAGAGAAGGCGGGGCCAAGCAAACGAGGAAAGGTGAGAGAACAAAGCAAGGCGAGGCCAAGTAAACGAGGGAAGGCGAGGGAACGGAGGAAGGTAAGGCCAAGTAAACGAGGGAAGGTGAGGGAACGGAGGAAGGTAAGGCCAAGTAAATGAGGGAAGGCGAGGCCAAGTAAACGAGGGAAGGCGAGGGAACGAAGGAAGGTAAGGCGAGGGAATGAAGCAAGACAAGGCCAAGCAAACGAGGGAAGGTGAGGTAACGAAGGAAGGCAAGGCTGAGCAAACGAGGGAAGGTGTGGCCAAGTAAACGAAGGAAGGTGAGGCAATGAAGAAAGGCAAGGCTGAGTAAGCGAGAGAAGGCAAGGCCAAGCAAACGAGGGAAGGTGTGGCCAAGTAAACGAAGGAAGGTGAGGCAATAAAGGAAGGCAAGGCTGAGTAAGTGAGGGAAGGCAAGGCCAAGCAAACGAGGGAGGGCGAGGCAACGAAGGAAGGCAAGGCTGAGTAAGTGAGGGAAGGCAAGGCCAAGCAAACGAGGGAGGGCGAGGCAACGAAGGAAGGCAAGGCTGAGCAAACGAGGGAAGGTGTGGCCACGCAAACGAGGGAAGGCGGGACCAAGCAAATGATGAAAGGCGGGGCGTGCAAACAAGAAAAGGCTAGGGTGTGCAGACGAATGAAGACGAGGCAAGCAAGTGAGGAAAGATAAGGGAATGAAGGAAGATGAGGTTGAGCAACCGAGGGAAGGTGAAGGAACAAAGGAAGGCAAGGCCACGTAAACGAGGGAAGGTGAGGCCGAGCAAAACGAGTTGTTTCGGTTTTTTCTTACCACCCATAAAAACTGAAAAATAATAGAAACATTTTTTCATTTAACCCATGAATAAAAATAATAAAATTTATAAATAAAAATATGAGAACTTAGAAGGGTAGCACTGCATAGCAGGCGACAGACCCTACATTCCCATCACATTGGGGCCCTTTACACAGGGTGACGAGCGCACAGACTATCATTCAGGATGTTTGTTCTCGGTCATTACCCAGTGTAAACACGCACAACAATCACATGGGGAGCGATAAAACACGTGTCTGTCGTTGGCCGTGTCTTAAATACATAAAACCTAAGGTCTACTGGCGGCACATCCCTTCGTGTGAAGAGGCGACAATAACTTAAAGTGGATCACTTGTACAAACCTCACACGATCATTGGACCGTGAAAATGAAAGTAAATAGGCGGCGACAGACTCGCTAGATCATCAAATACAGGTAGTAGACCTACAATCATGTAGGACACAGCCCCAGTCAATGAAAGCCTGCTGTGTGCTGCCCCGTTCAGGGTTAAGAGAGTCTCCTCCTTTCTCCAGGTTATATATTCGTTGGGAGGTAAATTCTTTCTTGCTGATGTCTGCCATGGTGATCCGGGCAGGTTTATTTGTCAATGACAATCCATGCATATTCTTACACACATCAAAGCGGAAAAAAAGCTCTTCCGTGTCTGCAGCCAAGATTCCCTCATTTCCTGTCGCTGTCTGGTCCGGCGTCAGATTAGCAGCAATAATGTGAAAGGTCCGAGGGACGGTGGCTCCGACATATGGAATTTTAATAAACGGCTTTAAGACAAGATCCTGGAGCCTTTTCCCGCAGCATGGGCAATGCACAGAGGAAAATGTAATTCTTCTTTCTTATATAAAAGAAAGACAGCTGGAAAGGATTTTTTTTTATTATTTAATTTAAAAAATATATATATTTTAAATTTCAAACAGGAAGTGACAGTCAAAATTAAATCTCATGACGCTTGGGATAACATTAGCCGCCATTCAATCTGTGCACTGGAATACTTCCCTGCATAGATGACCCCTTACCATTATCACCAGGCTCCCTGTAATATAGCAGAGTGTGTTGTATGTATTAAGGAAATCCCTAGATGACACCAAAGCCCTGTGAAGATTACATCAGGGGCTCATAAGCGCTGAGCAGCCAGACCCCTGAATTGACAGATGGGATCAGGTCTCCATATATCGTGTATTATTCTCAGGATTCATTCACCGCACACTTCTAAACCTGTATAGACATATTCATAGGGATTTTGCTGTAATAACTCACTTATACCTGGCAGAAAGGGAATTACGCTACGGGTACGGCGAAGCTGAATTTGTCTTGTTACTATATGGATGTGCCATCTTAATTCTCTCTTTCCCGCAGATTGGAACAAGAAGTCCTAAATGCATTCTTAGCTAAGTCCGAACCCGAACTCTCTGCATTTGATTACCGGTGGCTGAAGTTGGATGCTTGCCTGGAAGTCCTGGAAAAGATGGATACAGCCTATAGCCTATGGTTGTATCAATAGTTTCCTGGCAGCCTTGGGCTGAATCCAACTTCTGGACTCTTTAAGTGCTCTTTGAGCTATTCAGTATCATATTATGGGGCTGGCCCCTGAATGCAATGTTGGGGTTGTCTGTGGACTCATTTTACATGTAAAAGGACCTAACACACATTACCAGTCAAATCAGACCGACATCTACCCCTAAGCTAAAAATCATTGACCGTCAGCTGCACATCTCCCTATGTAATAGCACTAGTACAGCTGGCGTCGGACTAAAACCATATAGAAATCGTTTCTGCAGCTCTGGCCGTGCAATGAGGTTCAGTAAACAAGTGGCGTTCAGCAAGATCATGATTTACTGAGCATCTCAAGTCATTTTATACAGTCTTAAAGGGGTTTTCTGGACAAAACAGACTGATTAGCAACCCACCGGACAGCTGATCAGTTAGTGAATGGCAGCTAAGCTGCAGTACCAGGCCCGGCCACTTCACAGTGAATGGAGCCAACAGCGCCCAGCCCAATCAGTGAGCAGTTTGGGAACAGCTGATCGGGGGGGGGGGGGGGGCAGTGGTCAGCAACTCGCTGATCAGTCAATGTTGACCTATACTGCGGTTAGCTCATAAGTTTGCGCACTTATTCGCACTAATGTGACAGTGCCCGCTCCTGCTGCTTCCCGATTTTGGTCTCGAAACAGGTGACTTACTAGCCAAATACTGTATTCCAATACATAATCCAATAACTACTGAAGGCAGACAGAGATAAAGTATGGCCCCACAGAAGTCCATAGATGCAATATTTTGGCTTTGTAGAACCCATGTGCATAGGCCTTACTGTATACTAAGTTACGGCTATTTCAATGAAGTATACAGGACACCATAAAGACAAAAAAAGGGGGGGGGGGGGGGGGGGAACGCCATAGTGTACAAACCATAAAACAACCCGCCACCTCCAAATGACATCCTCGCTATACACAACTGTTTTCTACATCGGAAAATGCTATAATTCTGCAGGAATTTTTCCACAGGGGTGTCTATTATAGAAATTGCAAAACAGGAGTATACTTTATGATCTGTGATATTTCTATACAAGTTAGATTATTCCTCTGAGCCTAAAAATGGAGCAGCGCTATAAATGTCTACCCTGCAAATCCAGCGAAACAGTGTAATGTACGGTGGGAGGGAGTGGACAGCCCCTTTAAAAACCCTGGCTGATCCACCGCAGTAATTTTACATCTGTGTTCGGAGAAGTGATTGTATTAACACGACTACCGATATTAAGGTCTTTAACAATTACAAAATAAAACGTTGCTGACTGACGCGAAGGGTAATGAAAACTTGTGTAATGCGAGGAACAGATCCCGCCATGCCTTAGAGGTCTCGCAAGACAAGTGCAAGACGGCAGACGACCTGGCCTAGTCCATTTGCTGTACATGATAATCTGCCTGTTGAGGCGTCTGGATTTACTATGCAGTATGCCATGTGTATAAGTGTCTATGGGGCGGATAGAGAGCAATCTTGGCTATCGCTGTCAGTCCCATATAGAGAATACAGTAGCGGCCACACATGTGCACTACAGATACATTCACAAGGGGCACTCAGGGCCCTCCCATATTGAAGCCACCTGACTATTCCTCAGGCATGACTCCTTGGTTCTTATTAGAGAGACGTTACTACCATTGGTGTATGGAAGTAGCTTTTATCCTCGGAGGAGGTCAGGAAGAATAGCTGACCTTAGGCCATCGGCTATCTATTGTGTTACAGCTACAGATCCATGCTTCTAGTAGCAAAAGCAGCACAAAACATTGGTGGAGGCAGAGAGAGCAAGGAGCACACCACGCATCACTCTTAAACTAGTCCACTGTGTGCTTTCATTGCTCTTTGTAGTCAAATGGTACAAATGTAATGCTACTAGGAGTGCGACCCTGTAGCTGTAATAAATGGCTAGAACTTATTTAAAGGGGTAGTTCACAAAAAAAAAATATATATGTTTCAAATCAAACAGTGCCAGAGATTTGTAATTCACGTCTATTAAGAAATCTCCAGTTGGCCAGCAATGATAAAGGGAAACTGACAGCACGGATATACAGCAGGATGTTGGATCACAGCAGTAGCGGTAAGTATGTACTGCTGTGTAATCTGGAAACTGACAGCACTGACGTATATATCCATGCTGTAAGCTTCAATGGCTGCACAAATAATACAAGGATTGTTCGTGCAGTCCGGATGCTAGATTTCCACAAAAAAGCATCAATCTCTGTGTAAAAGTGGCAGGGATAAGCCACTCAGCAAGCAAATAGCAGCTCGTTAGACGATTTAATTTTTAGTGTGACGGTAAAATTCATCGGCAGCATATGTCTAAACAGGAGATGTGTAGCCAATAACAATGTATTTAAATGGCCGTACAGGCGATGCAGCAATTGTTCATGCAGCCTGGCTGCTCAATAAGTCGTGCCATGTAAAAGCACTGCAAACAAGCGCTGATCAGCGAGATATCAGGAATATCGCGCACTGAAAGAGTGAGGAAGGTAATAATAATAATAATAATAATCATAAAAATAAAATGTGCAAATGTCTACAAAATAAAAGACCGTTATAAATCGTTAAAAAGTAAAGCAAATAAATACACAATAAAAAAACATACAGAAAATAAAAACAACCTCTTTAATTTCTTCTGCACCTGGCCACTAGGGGCATCATGATACTGGAAGCTATAGGTATCATTTTGTGGGCTTTAGTTTTTATATATATATACATACACACACACACATACATATATATATATATACACATACATACATACATACATATACATATACGTATATATATATATATATATATATATATATATATATATATATATATATATATATATAACCACTAGCAGACATTTGCTTTTCGCTAGATCAATAATGTTGTATGCGTTTGCTATGGTGCAGAAGCCATTTGTTATCCTCCTTTAAATGATGCAGCAATGAAGGACAAATGTCAGTCACACTAATAGATGGGATCTGCAAATTTATAAGGTTTCCTACTCTAAATAAACCAAAAATAATAATTCATGGCTTTGCTGCAACAGAATGACAGGAGATGTGCAGCATGTTTGGCATCACAATATGGGGCATGCTTGAGGAAGGCTCGAGTTTACGAACTGAAACGTTGCACTATGTTATGCAGACTGGCACAATAAAGTCATAATACTTTAAAGATGATGCTGTCCTCCACTTGCTTCTTTGATTGAAATTGGGGCATCCAGCCGAGCCCCCTGGGGACTGTGCATCAGACGGTGTATCTCTGCGGATCCTGCCTTGGTCTCTTGAGATTATATATATATATTTATGCACATGTATCAGAAAAATGTCCTAAAACTGAAAAATAAAAAATATATTGATCACTTACCTTATTATATCTTTCATGTGGCACCGACTGTAAGACAATAGGCTCCATCGTAGAAACATTTGCAAATTGGACTTCTGGAATATATAGTGCACAAACCACATGAGCCCAACCTAGAAGAGAGAAGGGTCTGTTACTACATGAGACACAAAGTCGTCCTGGGACCCGTCCAAGGAAACAACCTTAGTCACAAATGCCGCCCACACTGTACACAAGGCGGTGCAACAACAACCTCAGGTGACTGCCTGGCAGTGATCATCTGATCAGCCTTATCACCCCTTCAGGCCTCTCTCACATGGGACGGGTACACTATAGATTAGTGCACTGTAAGTTAGATCCATGGGGTGCAGATTTACACCCTCAGTATTGGTTTTGACACTTTCTCCTTCAGTCTTTGTGCCAACCGATGAAATCGTTCTGCTCAGTTCTTGCGCCCCCATGACAGCACAGCAATTTGCTTTACAGTCATTAGTTCCCGGTAAAAGCCCCTTTAGTTAAAGGCTCACCCATCTACTGCTTTCACAACTTTATACACAGAATACATCTACAGCTTTAATTATCATCTACTTATCCTCAGTTCAAGTTTGTATTACACTTCAGAGCTGCATTCACAATTCTGCTAATTACGGTAACTTGTCAGCAGACACCTCACTGGCGGCCAAGTCGAGCTTAGATAATTGTGTAACATTGCCCTTATTGTTCACACACAATATTTTGGTCAGCATTTCTAGAGCAAGTGCAGTGCAGACACTGAATTGGCATGGACTACTAGAAGATTTCAGCTCCGAAGACTACAGAATTGTAAATGTAGCTTGGCACTATAACACAGACCGTAACGCTGGATTCGTATACAGTAAGTATATCACGAAACTCTAGGATTAGTATATCTTTTCGGTCCCTAGGGGTAACCTGTAACAATATACATACAGACCTGTCTGCAGGCGGCCTGTTGTAGAGCAGGAAGAGCTGAGCAACAATCTTCATTCCGGGCTTAGGAGTCCAGTGGGCGGTCCTATTCAGTGACTAATAGTTATCTCTGAATGCACAAGGTAGGACCGCCCAAAAGACTCCTAAACCCAGAGCGAACACAGATTTTAAACAATGACGAATAAGGGGCCTATTCCACAGAGCGATAATGGGCCGAATCAGCCCGATTTGGCAGATTATCGCTCTGTGGAATAGAGACAAACCTAAAATCATCGGGCACCCACCGCGCATCGCTACATGGAATAGCGATGCACGGCAGGCAACCGTCAATTCCACAAACAGCATACTTTACCTAACCATGCTGCAGGGCTTCACCTGCGCTCTTTCTCCCAGTCCCGCGCGAAGCAGCAGCAGCTTCTGAGCGGCCTGTCTGAGCTGACAGATCGCTTAGCCAATCACTGGCCAGGACTGCCGTGGCCAGTGATTGGCTGAGCGGTCTGTCAGTTCAGACAGGCCGCTCCGAAGCTGCTGCTGCGCGCGGGAGCCGGAGAAGGAGCGCAGGAGAAGCCCTGCAGCATGGTTAGGTAAAGTATGCATCGGTAACGATATCCCTGCAGCCCTCGCTAAACGATTATCGGGACGTGGAATAGACCCAGTAAACAAGCACCGATCTAGCAAATTGGCGCTCGTTTACATTATTGATCGGGCCCCTATCTTCCCGTGGAATAGGACCTATTCAACGGGCCGACTGAGAGGAGCTCCTTGTCCACTGCTCGCTGCTGCCGCTGTTCCACGCGGCAGCAGCGAGCAAGTGAATAAGAGGGGTGCCACTGGGGCTGCCTGGGTGCTCGTCCGGGCAGCCCATAGCATACAGCAGTGGTCTGCTGCCACTGCTCCTATTCCACGGAGCGACAGCAGCAGATCGTTGCTGTATGAGTCATTTGTCTTTCAACATGAACAATGTCAGCTGATCGTTATCTTCTATTCCACGGGACGATTATCAGCCGAATACGGCCGATAATCGTTCCGTGGAATAGGGCCTTAAGGCTGTGTTCACACTACGTTTTTGCAATCCGTTTTTTTGCATGTGCATGTGTGCATCCATTTTTTCATTGAATTCCATTATAAAGAAAAAAACGGATCAAAACTGATATTTTTTTTTTACACACACACATTTTTGTGTCCGTTAAAAAACAGATCCAATCACAGCTGAGCAGCTGATGAAGCGGCAGAGGGGGGCTGGCATAAGGGACGGCTGGAGCGGTCCGGCCGGCCTCCCGAAGATGACATTGTCGACCCAAGATGGCGGCCGGGGTCGACAGTAATTCAGTAAGTATAATGCACCACACTTCTGGGGTGGGGGGGACACGGGGAAGGGGGCCATTCACTTAAATAACACACATTACAAAGTTGTATAAGTTAGAAACACTGCTATGTTCTTGCAAAGAAAAAAAAAACACAGCACCACCCCTGTCCTCAAGTTGTGCATGATATTACATCTCAGCTCCATTCACTTCAATGGCACAGAGCAGCATAACCCCTTTAAGGCCACCATACATGCTATGGTTTCACTCTTTTGTAGGTTTAAGGGGAAAAAAAACACCACCTCAGTTTACTTGTGGTATTTTACCTCAATTCTATTGAAATGAATACAGCCCAGCTGTAATACCATGCACAACCTGGGGACATGGGTGGTATGGTTTTAAAAGAAAGCGGCTATGTTTTACTAATCCTGGATAACCCCTTTAATTTCAGCACTAGATCCCATTGTTCTACCTGGACATATGCTGCTGCTGCTGCTGCTGCAAGAAGTGTCCTACTCCCCTTTTCAAAACACTGGCATGCTCAAGCGAGGTGAGCATACGCGTGTTTGTCGAACAGCCTTTGCAGGTCTGATTTTTCGACATTTGAATATCGGTGGCTGAAGAGGTTGGATGCCGCCCTAGGGAGTCAAGTTATGCTCATCTCTAATGACAAGTGTTGCTAGATTGTTGTAAGAGCCATCCATGTGCTAAGTGGCTGGGCTACCTGGCTGCGGGGATTTGGCTAGCTCAGAAATAATACTCTTACACTTGTGGGTGCAAAGGACGTTCACAGCCAAATCTGCCATAAAAAAGTATAAACTGCATGAAAATCTGCAGGCAGTTTAGACTCCAGCTATTTTAATGAAACACACACAGCTAGCGGCTACGTCTAAGTGCGCTGCCACTGGGCGCCGTTTCACCGCTGCCGCCGCTCCAGTGTAATGAATACTCGCCGGGAGTGAGTAGAGGGCAGAAGAATGGGGTTTACCATGTAGAGCCTCTGTAAATGAGCTCCAATATGCTGGATTATGGAGAAAATCAGCTTTAAGTCATAATGTGTGCGCTGTGACTCCAGAATAGGCTATTGTGGCCATGCCAGAAACAGCAGCAGATTTCTGACTACTTTAATAGCCAAAATCATTCTGCAGGACTTGACTAGCGTCCAACTCCTGGTCCCTGAAGGTAAACACCGGCTTCGGTGGCAAAAGCAATAAGTCAATATACTTTTCAGTGTTCTGGTAAAACACATACGGGATTGTCTGGTGTTAATCGCTCACTCAGCAGACGAGGAGGGGGGGGGGGGGGGGTTTGGGGGGGAACGTAAAGGAGAAAATAGACGAGATACTTACAGATGTACAATTCCTACTTAGTCTTATTGCTGCCAAGAGCAGGAATGGAATAATGCAGAACGGCGCAACTCAGGCTACTGTCACATTGCACTGCAAAATCATACTTACAGGATACATGCTGCACATACATATGCACTGTGTATGTATGCCATATGCATGTGTACGTATGCTGTATGCACAATGTACGTATGCCATATGCACTGTGTATGTATGCCATATGCACCATGTACATATGCATTGTGTATGTATGCCATATGCACTGTGTATGTATGCCATATGCACCATGTACATATGCATTGTGTATGTATGCCATATGCACCTGTACGTATGCTGTATGCACAATGTACGTATGCTGTATGCACAATGTACGTATGCTGTATGCACAATGTACGTATGCTGTATGCACAATGTACGTATGCCGTATGCACCTTAAACGTATGTTGTGTGGACAGAGTGTGCATGCATCATGTACGTATGCCATATGGACCATGTACGTATGCCATATACACCGTGTACAAATGCCGTATGGACCATGTGTGTATGCTATATACACTGTGTACGCATAAACAGTGTAAGTATACCGTATGGACCAGGTACATACGCTATATACATTGTGTACGAGTGCCGTATGGACCATGTATGTATGCTATATACACTGTGTACGCATGCCGCATGGACCATGTACATATGCTATATACATCGTGTACATATTTTGTATGGGCAATGTATGTGCATCTTATGCATCGTGTAGGCATGTACGATGTACATATGCTGTGTGCATCATTCCCCTGACAGACATATACAGTCCTTTTGCACTGGTTTACTGTTCAGCAAGGCATGGTCTGCCACACTCCTACCATGATAGAGGCTAAAATGACACCTTTTTGCTCTCCTGGTTATATTTGGTGTATGCACAGACCGCTCTTGTGGAGTATGTACAGAACATGTTCATATAAAGAGATATGACCAGAGCCTACCCCATAAATCATGGGTCTCCAAACTGCGGCCCTCTAGCTGTTGCAAAACTACATTTCCCATCATGCCTGGACAGCCAAATCCAAAGCTTTAGCTGTACAGGCATGATAGGAGTTGTAGTTTCGCAACAGCTGGAGGGACACAGTTTGGAGACCCATGCCATAAATAATTATATGAGGACTATAAAAAGTTTTTATAAAAAGTTTTCCCACTTAAAAAACATGTAAAACATCACATTCCCATCATCCATATCACATTCATGGAGAGAAGCGCCAGAACACAGACACCATCTCCTTCCTCCTGCACTAGCGTCATCAGCCGCGATTGGCTGAGCATAGTTATGCTCAGCCAATCGCTGAGCATCTGATGACGCTGCAGAAGGCGGCCAGCACTAGGGGCGGTCGCAACGGTTTGGCCTGCCGTCCAAAGATGACGTCTTGGCACAAGATGGCGGACATGCGCGACACGGATCAGGTATGTATAATGCACCACACTTCTAGGTACACGTGCGGGGGTGGTGGGACACGGGGAAGGGGGCCATTCACAGACATAACATACATTACAAAGTTGTATAACTTTGTAATGTCTGTTATTCTGTGAATAATTTCTTAGCGCCACACTATCCCTTTAATTTTAATACCAGATTCTTCATTGATCAAGGCTTTTGACAGAATGAACTGGAAAAAGTTTTTTACAAGTAAGATTTGCCGTCCAAAACCCAGCCAACACCTCCGGAGAGAACTGTAATGGTGACTTATTAATAGTCTACGTCTACCCAGGAACAAATATAGGAAACGTCTGGACAGAAATGTGAACGACGGGTCAGAATGACATTTATTGGTGTGATAATATATATATATTTGATGATTCTCTTTGGATTTTGTCTCCCGTCTAGAAATAAATATTTCTTGAGATTTAATAACACAACCACCATTTAACTCATATGAGATGTTCCATTGTAATAAAGGGATATTCAGAAAAATGGCTCAATATTGCAGTTATCAGAGCCGGCAACGCTGGGTCTCAGGTTTTATTGCTACAGTTTATTAATACATCCCGGATATAATTCCATAGACATGTCCCAGAGTGATCAGAAGTGAAGACTCATCGCTTTGTTATAAAACTTTAACAAAAATCATTTTAAATTATATGTTGGTGAATAAAGAAGGTACAAGAAGCATAAAAACTATTGAAGGGGATGTCCACTTTTAGGCTGGGTTCACACTACGTATATTTCAGTCAGGAGTGGATTAAAAACACAGAAAGGCTCTGTCCACATAATGTTGAAATTGAGTGGATGGCCGCCATATAACAGTAAATAACGGCCATTATTTCAATATAACAGCCGTTGTTTTAAAATAAAAGCAAATATTTGCCATTATATGGCGGCCATCCACTCAATTACAACATTATGTGAACAGATCCTTTCTGTGTTTTCAATCTACTCCTGGTTTTGGTTGCAATATGAGGACCACAATACTGACTGAAATATACGTAGTGTGAACCCAGCCTTAAAGTGTCACTGTTGTTTAATTTTTTTTAGCAGAAATCAATAGTACAGGCGATTTTAAGAAACTTTGTAATTGGGTTTATTAGCCGAAAAATGCATTTTTAGGGCAGGTTCACATTACGTAAAAAACACGTCCGTATGTCACTACAACAGCCGTATTTGTGCAAACAACGGCCATTATTCGCAAAAGAACGGACGTTGTTTGCGCAAATATGGCTGTTAAACATACGGCCGTGTTTTGTACGTAGTGTAAACATAGCCAGCCTTATCATGAAAAAGCAGTTTGAAGCTCTGCCCCCTGTCTCTGTTTTTTTTCTATGGAGAGGGGAGGGGTGGAGGGAGATGAGGCACCAAAACAGGACAAAAAACTGTTAATTTACAGCCACATCCCTGGGCTATCTCCTCTGAAGTCAGCACTGACTTCTCTGATCTCTGAGTACCAGCTTTCACACAGCTCCCACTGTGTAATCCTTTGTTCTCTGCTGGTGACTAATCTCCCTCCTCCCCCCTCCCCTCTCCATAGAACAGACAGGACTCGACGGATGTAAAAGAGTCGAGATTTCCTGATAATGAGCAGTGAATGAGAGAGAGAGAGGAGGGGGGACCTGGGTAAAGGCTTTTTGAATGCAGATAATGGCATATTTGCCTAATAAACCCTATTACAAAGTTTCTTAAAATCGTCTGGACTATTGATTTCTGACAAAAAAAAACAAAAACCCGACAGTGACACTAACATGTCCAGATCCCTGGACCTTGGGCTGGTGCTGGGAATAAAAGCGATCACATATAATCTGTGAGAAAACCTGGCAGAAAAGTGTTCAATTTCCCAGCAGTGCCCCCAGAGGTGAAATGAAGTATTACACCTTTGCATGTTATGCACAAACCTATCCTGTTCCACAAAGAGAGTGAGCCGCCCTACGGACAAGAGCGCATTGGGATAGCGACATAAAGAGCAGCATGTGATTAAAACCGCTTTGGCCGCAGAAATGTGTAAACCTCAGTTCTGAATATCTCGTCTGCTGCCGCGAGATCTGCTGGACTGAATTACTGGAGAGGCGGCACATTATGAGCTAAATGCAATGAGATTTATATGGAAGAAAATTGAGACATTTTTTCAAAGAATGAAAAGAAAAAGCTGCTGACTCAGGAGTTGGCATGGGACTGTGTGCAGACTGAAGAGCTCTGATTGAAAGCCTATGACATGTAAAAACACTGCTGCACCGCCGCTCCTTGGCCTCATCCCAGGCAGATACACGTGGTAAGTCCTGGTGAATGCAGCTACACGACATTCCTGATCCCCCGCCAGATGGATCCCATTTCACTAACAACTTTTGTGTTGTAACAATCCTGGCCCGGACGAAACGAACACAGGGCCAGAGCAGCGAGGCCACTCAAATTATACAGCTAGTTCCTTAAAGGGGTATTCCTACGACAAACATATCCCACATGGTCACAGTATATGCCATAAACATCTGATAAATGCAGGCTCCAACTCTGAGACCTACCGGGGGGAGGGCAGCCAATGGGAACATTTACAGGGTTTACATAGGTCCCTTACACATTAAAGGGGTTATACAGCAATAAGGTTTTTCTTTTAAATCAACCAGTGTTAGAAAGTTATATAGATTTGTAATTTACTTCTATTGAAAATATCCAACCTCCCAGTACTTATCAGCTGCTGTATGTCCTGCAGGAAGTGGTGTATTCTATCCATTCTGGAGAGCAGGAGAGGTTTTCTATGGGGATTTGCTGCTGCTCTGGACAGTTCCTGACATGGACAGAGGTGGCAGCAGAGAGCACTATGTCATACTAAAAGAAAAAAACACCCCTTCCTGCAGGACATACAGCAGCTGATAAGTACTGAAAAACTTTTTAATAGAACTAAATTACAAATCTCTAGCACTAGTTCATTTAAAATAATTCTTTTTTGCAAAAGTAAAGGCGGTCTCCAGTGGGAAAAAAATATTTTCAAATAAAGTGGTGTACGAGAGTGCCAGAGATTTGTTTTTTGCTTCTATTGAAAAGTCTCCTGTTTTGCAGTACGTATCAGCTGCTGTATGTCCTGCAGGTAGTGGTGTATTCTTTCCAGTCTGACACAGTGCTCTCTGCTGCCACCTCTGTCCATGTCAGGAACTGTCCAGAGCAGGAAAGGTTTTCTATGAGGATTTGCTGCTGTTCTGGACAGTTCCTGACACGGACAGAGGTGGCAGCAGAGAGAACCGTGTCAGACTGGAAAGAATACACCACTTCCTGCAGGACACATGGCAGAATCATGGCCGCTTCTTGCTGCTGTAACCAGGTCAGACAGGGCCAAGGGATCAATGGTTTAAACATAGGTGCAGGATCCAGAGGCAGTATGGGTAATACTCAAGACTAGACTTTTGAGCCCCATAAAAATAAACAGTATGTTCGGGATGTAGACCGTCAAAGTCACTAGTGAATTATGTTCTAGGTAACACAATGGTAAATGTCAGAATCCCTTTGTGAGGGTATTCCAATGTGAACCACCAATTTGACCTGAAACTGATGTGAATAGGGTTATAGACTGGGGTGGGGGCTGGGAGGCTTTGATCCTGGCTCCTGGTGTTTCTTATCTAAAGAGCACAAATATCCTTTTGTTGTACAAGTTTCCTGTGCTGTCCCTTCTCTCCTGCACTGTATGCCCAGTTACCATTATTATGGAAAGCACAACCCCCAATCTTAGGGTACTATTACACGAAACGATTATCGTTCAAAAAATCGTTAGATCGTTCGGATTTGAACAATAATCATTTATAATAGCAGACAACAAAATTGGACCGATTTTTGTCGTTGATCGTTTGCAAATCGTTCGTATGTAATAAGAGTGTGTTCCGTTGTTCGCAGTAGCGATGAACGCAATAGCGAGGACCAGACGACCGCACAAACGGTCATAAGTAACGATCATCGTTCCGTGTCATTGAGTGAACGATTTCAGATCATTCACTATCGTTTATCGTTTATCGCTGAAAAAACCATTAGTGTTACAGTACCCATAGGCTACATTCACACATCCGTTGTTGCGTTGATGGCCCAATCGAATGTTTAACGATTTTGAAGCAACAATTTGGTTTTTATAACGATCAGTGTTTAGACAAATAAATCATTAGAAAAATCACATAGGGTGAATCTGTGAATCTTTGAAAGACTGTTCACACAAAGCGATTTGCTAATTTTTAGCGAACGACAAATGACGATTTGAGAACATGTTGAAAGATCAAAACAAACTATTTCTCACTCGTCGCTTGATCGTTTTCTGTGTTTACACAGAACGATTATCGCTCAAATGTGATCGTTATTACGAAAATTCAAACGATAATCGACCCGAATAAACGCAACATCAGATGTGCGTGTCCAGGGCTGCATCCCCTTGCCTTGTGATAGAAGCCAATATAGACTGTGCAGTTCTCCTTCATACCCCACAATGGAAGAAGCATCATAAATGTTATGGTCGGGCAGACACTGGATGCAATACTCTTCAATGGGATTCACAGATTTACAGTTATACACACATTAGATTAATGATAGCCAAACCCATTGGTCTTGGTGCCACCGGAAAATCATCTAATGTGTATTAGATGTTCAACCAACATACATGGCTCGCACGAACTGAGCTTCTATGGGTCCGGGGGAGGCAGAAGTAATGGCTACTGAAGCTGTAAACAAGCAAGCTATAGGCCAAACACTCAGTACAACAACTCTCTTCCAATATCCTCTTAGGGTCCTATTACACTGAGCGATTTTTAACGATTAACGACTAACAATTAACGATCGCAAACGAGATTATTTATCGTTAACCTGAAATCGTTCACCATATTACACGGAGCGATAATCGTTAGTTGATTTTTACCATGATCGTTTATTCCTTCTGATCCCAGATAAACAATGAACAATGTGCAATTACACTGAGCAATTAGTGAAAAAATGCGGAACTTGAGCGAACGAACGTGGAATTACAGCGAACGACTAACGATAATTGTAGGTTCAGATCTAAATCAACGATCAACGTCATACGAACGATTTTTCGATCGTTGCCTGCAATTACACAGAACGATTATCGTTTAAATGAGAAAGATTTAACGATTTTTCGCACGATAATTGTCCTGTGTAATAGGGCCCTTACACATGCATGCGGGGTCAAGCAGATGTGTGTTCTGAAGAGGGAAATCAGATGGCCAGCTGATCCCAAGCAATCCTACCTTACCCAAGAACATTATGCAAGTCCCCTAAGGGTCCTATTACACGGAGCGATTTTAATGATAAACGATCGCAAACTAGATTGTTTATCGTTAACCGGAAATCGTTCACCATATTACACAGAACAATAATCGTTAGTTACAATCGTTACTATGATCGTTATTGTGATAGTTACTATGAACGTTTATTCCTTCTGATCCCAGCAAAACAATGAGCAATGTGCAATTACACTAAACGATTAGTGAACGAATGCAGAACTTGAGCGAACGAATGTGGAATTACAGGGAACGATTAACGATAATTTTAGGTTCAGATCTAAATCAACGACATACGAACGATTTTTCGATCATTGCCTGCAATTCCACAGAACGATTACCGTTTAAATTCGAAGGATATACCGATTTTCCGCACGATAATCGTCCCGTGTAATAGGACCCTTAGTGTTAGTTCAACCGTACAGAGATTAAAGGAATCCTCAAACCTCCAAGAGATGTCAGCAGATAGCTCTCCTGTCCTCTCCATACACACAATTGCATGGACAAACATCATTGTGTTCTCTATGGAGAGAGAAGAGGTAAAAGCCGCTGCCAGACAGCTCTGCCACTGGCTCATCTCTCTAAAGACGACAAAATCCAACATGCCCGACCCTCTTCTTCACCAACGTCATCTGTCCGGCAAGTATCAGGAGGCTGCATACACTTTAGACAGCAGAACTCACCAAAATTAGCTTTAGACCTAAAGGAATACTTTTTCCTTTTAAATCAACTGGTTATACAGATTTGTTAATTACTTTAATTTAATCCCCAGTCTTCCAGTACTTATCAGCTGCTTTATGTCCAGCAGGAAGTGATGTATTCTTTCCAGTCTGACACAGCGCTCTCTGCTGCCACCTCTGTCCATGTCAGGAACTGTCCAGATCAGTAGAAAATCCCCATAGAAAAACTCTCCTGCTCTGGACAGTTCCTGACATGGACATGTGTCAGACTACACAACTTCCTGCAGCAGCTGATAGTGACTGGAAAACTTTACATTTTTTAATGTAAATGTGTCAGACTAGAGAGAATACACCACTTCCTGCAGGACATACAGCAGCTGATAAGTACTGGAAGACTGGAGATTTTTAAATAAAAGTAATTTACAAATCTATATAAACTTTCTGACACCAGTTGATTTGAAAGAAGAAAAGATGTTTCTTGCCTGCTGGAGCACCCCTAATGTTCTCCATGTTCCAGAGCGTTTAGGTAGTCAGAGGGGTTCTATGTAAATCCCGCACCTACAGAAGACGTCTCAGCAGCTCAGCAAGCCCCATGGCCGCCACAGTCCAGTTGTGCACAGAGAACATGTTCTTTCCGAACCTGAATCCCCACATCTGGCGTCCTCCCAAAAACCACTGAAACAACCTCCGAAGTTTCAAGGTACAAGTTGGAACAGAGATAAATCCATTCCATCTGGCATCTATTATTCCTCAGGCTAATGAAGACAAAACGTTGATACATAATGAATACTATAAAAACGGGATTTTTATAAACAGCATCTGGCATTTCTTCGCTCCCTTTTCACCCCGGCTTTTACTCTCTGCCAGGAAGGCCTGGAACAACATGTGATGGATTCTGGGTCCATCGGGCTAGGCGGGGATTAGCACAACAAGAGCCAGTGATCCATCACCTACACGTGTAGGTTCCTGCATGTCTGGAGATGGTGTTTAGGGCGTTGTCCTTAAAAACTACTTGGCAAAAACTAGGGGAACAGCGTTCTCGCTTCTAACCTGCGAATTCTCCGCGATCCCACACACGGAGACAGCCGAGACTCATCCGCTCGAGAAATCTTCAGTCCCACAAGACAGAGAGGAAACAGCCAGACATTGTAATAGGCGGTAGGTTGGGAGCGGGTGAAAGACATAAATCAAAAAACATCAAGAAAAATCACATTTTACAACTCATTATTATTACAACCAGATTAAAAACAGGATTACACCCTTCTTAAAGGATTACGAGGGACTGAAACAGACGATTCACAGGAAAGGGCGGTCCTCGCTGCAACTGGCTCCAGGACATAGATGTGTAGTTACAGAGCCAGGGATACGACACAGAGCAGAGGAGCCATTGGACGTCTCTAGTGGCCCAACAATAGGAACGTCCAAAGACAAAGGCCCCATTACACAGCCACAAATAAGCCACAATTATTGATATTGCAGTTCCTTTACAATAAATTGCGCGGTTGGGCCGGACAACCGTTCACTGTATCGTTCATGTGGCCGTTAACATTCATTATTGTCGTCAACATGTAACCCGATTACACGGAAAGATATGCGGACAATAACAATGAATTTTATTGCAGGTCAAAAGGTCAAATCGGCCGTTGAGCGGAAGTTCGGTAAGCTTATCTATGACATGTTTACACAATCTAATTGTCGGATGAATGAATGAGCGCTCCTTCCTTGGAACACTTCATGCCAGTAATCAGCCCATACAAAAAAGGGTCTTACAGTGTGACTGTCGTTTAAATTTTTTTGCACAAATTAACAGTACAGACGATTTTAAGTAACTTAGTAATTGGGTTTATTAGCAGAAAAATGCATTTTTATCATGAAAAAGCAGTTTAAAGCTCTCCCCTCTGTCTTCAAGGTTCTCTATGGAGAGGGGAGGGGTGGAGGGAGATGAGGCACCAAAACAGGACAACACAGAGTTAATTTACAGCTACATCACTGGGCTCTCTCCTCTGAAGTCAGCACTGACCTCTGAATATCGGCTTTCACACAGCTCCCAAGTGTAATCCTTTGTTTACAGGGCTCAGATGATGTAAAAGATTCGAGATTTCTTAACCCAATTACAAAGTTTCTTAAAAATCGCCTGGACTATTGATTTCTGGAAAAAAAAAAAAAAGTATCGGCCACTTGTGGCTGGTTCGCCGTCACCATAAAGTGTATGGGGCTCTCCCAACTGTCCACCGACAGACGATGTTGATGGAGATGGGAGTTGGGCATGATGAAAAATGACTACACAATCCCTTTGTTCTTAGAGATAAGCCGCAGTCAGAGCAGAGGGTACTATTAGACAAATCGATTTTTAACAACTTAACGATCGATCACAAACGAGCGCTACCTCAAATCGCTCGCCATATTGTGATAGACGCAATGCTGCATTTACACGGAGCGATTATTGTTAAAATTTTCGTGATAACGATCGCATTTGAGCGATGATCGACCTGTGTAAACACAGCGAACGATCAAGCGACAAGCATGAGATCGTTCATTTTGATCTTTCAACATGTTCTCAAATAGTCGTCGGTCGTTCGCTAGAAAATTCGCAGATCGCTTCATGTAAACAGTCTTTCACTGGTTCACCCTATGTGTGAGATGGGCTTAAGCGATCTTAAAAAAAAAAAAAAAAAAAAAAAAAAAAAAAACCGCAAAAACGATTTTTCCAAATGTTTTCCAAACAATTTTTCTAAAAGCTGATCGTTATAAAAACACATTGTTATTTCGAAATCGTTAATCGTTCGGTTGGGCGAATTATCGCTCTGTGTAAACGCAGCATTACACTAAACAATTAGTGAACGACTAACAATGATTTCGGTGTCGGCACAAAATCAACAACACATGAATGATTTCTCGTTGGTTGCCTGCATTAACAAGAAACGATCATCATTTAAATTCAACCGATATAACGTTTTTTGCACAATAATTGGCCCGTGTAATAGGGCCCTAACCCTCTGTTCTTGTGTAAAGTGCGGGCGGGAGATATAACGGATGGTTGAACGATCTTTCATCTGTCCGTTGTTGAAGGTGTATGTTCACTTAGCACATAAACAATCTAGAGGTCCCCATACACTTTAGACTTTGACTGGCCGAACTTCATGGCGGATTCAGCCGTCAATATAAAGGTGGATCGAGCAATCTAGAACCACCACTAACAGATGATGTCGCTTGTGACAGGGTAGGCCGTGATGGAAAATCACATCAGACCCCTTTGATCAGTCAGAGATAAGCCGAATAAAGAGCGCTCTCATTGCGGCTTACCCTTTCCCTCCCCATAGAGAACACAGAAATGTTCGGACAACAGATGGGCAGGCGACATAACTTATTGAAGGTGTATGGGGGCCGTTAGCGCCTTATTACACAGGTGATTAATGGTCAAACAGGATGACATCTTCCCATGTAATAAGACTAGCGATCAGCCAACAAACAGAGAAGCTTGCTCTGCCTTGCTGACAAAATCATCGGCTACCAGCCGCAAATATGTCCGTGCAATAGGGAACGTGTGCCCAACGCCTGTTTGCAGCACAAGTGGCCAATACAAACTACATACAATAAGCACCAACACTATAACAAAAGCTAATCAGAAAATGGCAAAAAAAAGCACAAGCAGTGCTACAAAAACGTTGAGCAAAATGAGAAAACAGCAGCGTCCCTCAGATCTGGGCTGTCTATGACCACATTGCAGAAGTGGATATAGAAACAACTGGAAAATGTACGTTATGTCTGCGGTAACTTTGTAAGGGGAACACTGCTATAGCTCTATGAATGTTGGCACTGATTGTACCGTAGAGTAAGGCCAGACAGACAGCAAGGCAGGAGCAGACACTGCTATACTGGGTGCAGTGAATGTATGTATGGCTGAATTGATAAAGTACAAGTCGCAGCACTACTGTAAGATTAAAGGGGTACTCCAGAGGAAAAGAAATCAGATCAACTGGTGTCAGAAGTTTACTTCTTTAAAAAACTTTGAGCCTTCCAGTACATCAGCAGATGTATGTCCTACAGGAAGTGGTGTATTCTTTCCAGTCTGACACAGTGCTCTCTGCTGCCACCTCTGTCCATGTCAGGAACTGCCCAGAGCAACAACAAATGCCCATAGAAAACTTCTCTTGCTCTGGGCAGTTCCTGTCACAGACAGAGGTGGCAGCAGAGAGCACTGTGTCAGACTACACCACTTCCTGCAGCAGCTGATAATGACTGGATTACTTACTTTAATTACTGTATTACTTTCAGACACCAGGTGATTTAAAAAAGAAAATCGCCGAAGTAACCCTTTAATACAAGTGAATGGGTGATCTGGCCACATCCTTAACCAGACCAGATATCCTGTAACTAATTCTTAGTTCCACCATATACTATGCAGACTGGGCATCTTCTTAAGAAAAATGCCCAGAAGACCAGTTTTCCACATAATTTTGGGTTGACATCTCAAATGGGTTCCCCTGTGCTTATATTAAAGTGTATACAGAGGGACGGAATTCAATAAAAACAATTTGTGAGATCAAATAGAAATTGATCGGCTTATACCATTTTATGCCCTGAGGAAAAAAAACCAAACACTGTACACCAATAAGTCTCCAAGGTAACAGACTACGACATCAATAACAAGTCATATCGTGCAGTCACCAACTTTCATCTGACACTACTTTTTACTAACCTACTGAATGTATATGTCAGCAATCTACCCGGGGGGATATTGAGGGTCAGGTAAGGACTAGATGTGAGCGAACTTCCAGCATATGGCTGTATCCATGTTTTCCAGGACACCCTAGGGCTGCATCCAAATCCACTGCCTTATGCTCGAAGTTGGCTAAACTCTAGTAAGGACCTCCATACAAGCTAGACATGTAATGGCTAAAACACATAAATTTTGGCAGGACCGACCTACAATCTAATGTATGGATGTTGAGAAAGGAACAAGGATTGGGCATGTTGGATTTTATATGCCTGTCCTTTTTGTTCCCCGGGGAATAAGCTACCACCAGAGGAGTCTGGCAGCAGCTTATCCCCCTGTATTATGAATGCAGCAAGGCTCAGTCAAGCACACCTACACAGAGAAATTGAGAGATACAGCTGTTGGCTGGCGGGAAAACCACTCCCCAGTCACTGTATGGCTGAGCGGGCTATCTATATATCTATACATATTTATATAAGTATATACGAGTCAAATCATATACACTAAAACCATCCTGCAATAAGGACACAACCTCGGAGAGATCAAAGCTCAGAGGCAGCAGCTATGTTATCCCTATCACATGATTACTTTCTATATAAGCCGTCTTATTAGAATGCAGACGACTGTTTAACATTATAGTCACATTGGTAACCTCAACTCCTGCTATTCTGCTTCCCAGACATCTACTGGAGACTCTCCAAGACACGCTAGCTCTTATATATATATGACGCTCGCTTTAGTGATGTATTTGGAAGGAAAAGAAAATAAAGTTATTCAGTTTCTTTGAACTTAAATCACAATAAAAGCAGACATTGCGAACATGTGTTCATCTTTAAAGAGTGGATACATAGTGGATGGTGAGGGGTCTCCACTTTCATCCCCCCCCCCCTCCCCTCTAGGTCTGACCTGACCAAAGCTCTGGGCTTCATTTAGATGAGGGATCGGGGGGGGAACCACACTTAGGGTACTATTACACCAACAGATCTGATGACAGATTATCTGCCAGAGATTTGAAGCCAAACCCAGGAACGGACTATAAACAGAGAACAGGTCATAAAGGAAAGACTGGATTTCTCCTCTTTTTAAATCCACTCCTGGGTTTGGCTTCAAATCTTTGGCAGATAATCTGTCGTCAGATCTGTTGGTGTAATAGTACCCTAAGAGACAGCCCTAAGCTAATAATAATTGTGGTTTCTGTGCTTGCCTCTCATTCTAAGCATTACATACCAATCTGATGATCACTAGGGGTCAAGCAGAGACCCCCATATACACACACACACACCTTCCACTACAAGAGGCTGAGCCCTGGAACACCAGTCTATTCACTTCAATGGGTTTATGTTGCACTACAATACACAGCACTGAGTCGGAAAAAACGTGAAAGCTCCTTCACTTTCAGTAGCGTTCCCAATGGTGTGAATTTCTGCCAATTCTTATGTTTTCGTACCCTGAACAATGAAACCACATTTACAGGAAGTGGTGTATTCTTTCCAGTCTGACACAGTGCTCTCTGCTGCCACCTCTGTCCATGTCAGGAACTGTTCAGAGAAGGAGAGGTATTTCTTGGTTATTTGCTTCTGCTCTGGACAATTCCTGACATGGACAGAGGTGGCAGCGGAGAGCACTGTGTCAGACTGGAAAGAATACACCTGCAGGACATAAAGCAGCTAAAAAGTACTGGAAAGATTAAGATTTTTAAATAAAAGTAAATTATAAAATTTATATCTTTCTGCAACTGGAGTACCCCTTTAAAGGAATGCTTCCACTTTAGAACACAGAAGTATGGGAACAAGAGTCTCTTGTCACGCCACTCCATTCATTCTCTAAGGCAGCTGCCAGAGTACAGTGCTCAGCTGTCAGAGAATGAATGGAGCAGTGATCCTGTATGTACTTAGCTGTATATTCCTGAGATCACGGGATCCATGATCAAATAGTTATCCACTATCCACTGAGGATAGGCGACAACTCTAATGGAGGTTGTAGTTGTTGAAGATATACCTATCAGGAGTATGGCTACTAGAACGCCAGTACTGGCAATACAGGTTATAGGCAAAGGCCATCTGTTTCCTCATAGAAGGACGTGTAGTTCAGCTAGGCAGACTCACCTCCATTGTCTGTACGCTTTAACGCTCCATCTTTGTGAGGACACAATTCACATCTCTGGGGAAAGAAAACAGTTGAAAAAAAAGAAGAATTAGATATACAGCCATGTGACCTTCCTCCGTATCCAGCCGTATCTGCTACATTGTGATATACACGGCATCTGCCGCTTACTGACCTTGTGATACACAAAGGAAAAGTATCAACAAGAAAAACAAGGTCAGAGACTCTCTGAGGCCGGGCTTACATCTGCGCTGCAAAAAAAAACGACGGACGAAATAACACGAGGCGTGCGGCACTATTCTGCGCAATAAAATTCCTGGACACGGCTATGAGCTATTAGAGTCATGGGGGCTCATCGCCATGTGTAACCAGCACGCAGCAGATCCCACACAGCTGCTTCAATAACAGCAAAAAAAAAAAAAAAAACGTTAACACCTAGTATAATAGTAATACACGCTTATTTTATTTGGTTATTTATTTCCAATCAGAGGTTGAAGAACTTAGAATCGGGAATAAGCCCTCACCCTGAGCGATAACTGCAGCATGTAGAAGCCCCACAGACCAGACATGAATAAGCGATCACTCATTCAATGGCTGATCGCTGGGATCATGTAAAAGTAAAGGACCACACAAACAATCCGGCAATAGGTACCTCTATTGGAAGCCTCTGATGTAAGCCCCCGCACAGCCATATACTGGCCATATTCCCTCCCACCCCCTGCAAAAAAAACAAAAACTCATACGCTGCTCCATGTCCTTATGTATCTATAGGAACAGACAGCAGACTACCAGAGCTTTAAAGTGACTCTGTGCCCACAATCTGACCCCCCCAAACCACTTGTACCTTCAGATAGCTGCTTTTAATCCAAGATCTGTCCTGGGGTCTGTTCGGCAGGTGATGCAGTTATTGTCCTAAAAAACATCTTCAAAATTTGCAGCCCTGTGTCAAATTGGTGTAGCCTAGAGTGTCTGCGTCCTAGGATTGCACCACCCCTCCGTCCCTCCTCCCCACCCTCTTCACCATTAGGAATGCCACTGGCAGGATTTGCCCTATTCATCACCTGTAAGAACACTGCACATTTGCTGGATCATTAAGGCACATGTGCAGTGTTCACACAGATGATGAATAGAAGAAATCCTGCCTGGGCCTTTCTTAAGGTGAAGAGGGTGGGGAGAAGGGACGGAGGGGTGGTGCAATGCTAGGGCACAGACACTCTAGGCCATGCCAATTTGATACAGGGCTGCAAGTTTTAAAGTTGTTTTTTTAGGACAATAACTGCATCACCTGCCGAGCAGAGCCCAGGACAGATCTTGGATTAAAAGCAGCTATCCAAAGGTACAAATGTTTTGGGGATGGGGGGCAGATTGTTTTACCCTCTTTTAGATGGGTGCATAGGAGACTAAAGAGAAGTTCAGCACATGCACCAGTTGTTTTTATTTTCCTGCTGATGCATAAAAAAGTGTTTGGCACAATACTATATTAGGCAGTGTTCACACTAGACTGAATACAACCATAGAAAACTCTCAGGATTACAAAAATAGCACCACCCCTGTCCCCGGGTTGTGTGTGGTATTAAAATTCAGTTCCATTCACTTCAAAGAAACTGAGGTACAATACCACATCCAAACTGAGGGCACAAGGGGCACCATTTCTGGAAGAAAGTAACGCCAGCGCACAATGGGCTAGGTCTAATAGCTACATTCTTTAAGGGTGCCTTCAAACACACCAGATCCGCAGCAGATCCACAGCAGCTTTGATGCTAAGTTCACTTATGCAGATCAAATCTGCTACGGATCCGCAGCAGAAAATCAGCTGCAATATGGTGTATGTGAAGCTACCCTTAGGGCCCTATTCCACAGTAACGATAATCGTCCGGATTGGCCCCATTTGGTTTGGTGAAATAGAGAGAACGATCAGCCGATGATTGTGTCATCGGCTGATTGTTCATTTAAGGCCAGACCTAAAATCATCGCTCCCCCACCGCGCATCGCTACAGTTGAATAGCGGTGCGCGGCGGGCGACCAGTGATTTGACAAGCAGCAGCAGCATACATTACCTGTCCAGGCTTCTTCTCCGCGCTGTCTTCATCCCCGAGTCCCGCACGCTATATCTTCAGAATGGCCGGTCAGCTGACGGAGCGCTCAGCCAATCACAGGCCGGGACCGCCGCGGCCTGGGATTGGCTGAGTGTGGCCTGTCAGGTGACCGGCCATTCTGAAGATAGAGCACGCGGGACCCGGGGATGAAGACAGTGCGGAGAAGAAGCCTGGACAGGTAATGTATGATGCTGCAAGGACAACGATCAATTGCACGGCTCAACGATGATTGGGCCGTGGAATAGGCCCAGTAAACGAGCGGCGATCTAGCAGATCGCCGCTCGTTTACATAGTTGATCGGGCCCTCCTCGGCCCGTGGAATAGGACCCTTAGGGCCACATTGGATAGTCTATGAAACGACCAGCTCCTTATACAGTGCTCTATTCTGGGTCAAGATCTCACAGCCTATTGCCACCTTCATGTTTCCCCTATTAGATATTCTCTCTCCTGGAGACCATCAGATCCTGTCTCTACAATACTTCAGTTCGCCTCTATTAAAAGTCACAAAGACAGAACAATTTATGGTAAGTTGACATGAAATCAGGAGCCACAACTATTCCAATACAGTTGTAGCCAGGAAAACAGTAAAAACCAAAAAAAAAAAACCTCCAACCCCCGGGGATAAGGCCGGGGCACCAGGTATTAAAAAGGTCTTTGCATGAATATGGTGAACAGCCCGCGCCGCTATAATCAGGCTCCCCGGCATCGCCTCTCTCTCCATTGATTCTGAGCTTTCAAATAGGTTTTTACTACTGTCACAACACTGCTGGAGGCCAGACAATTGAAGCCGGGCCATAAAGCAGCATTATGTAATGGAGATTTCAGCAGGAAACATAAATGCATGACTACAAAATGAGATTTCCAAACAGGCATGAAATGTAGAAACAGGCCATTAATATTCACCAGGCCCCACAGAGCTGCTGGCGACTAGAGGCGTCTTCTCCCCACTAGCCTCTTATGTACGGGTCCCGGCCTCCGCACAGGGAAGACTAAGGGCCCTATTCCACTGGACGATTATCGTTCAGATTATCGTTAAATCGTTCGAATCTAAACGATAATCGTTCGGTTGAAATGCAGTTAACGATTAACGACCGAACGAGAAATCGTTGATCGCTTTATAAGACCTGGACCTATTTTTATCGTTGCTCGTTCGCAAATCGTTCGCGTTGAATAAGACATCGTTCGGTCGTTCGCAATAGATACGAATGCAATAGCGAATAAATAGCGAAGAAAAAACGATCGCAATTACGATCATAAGTAACGATTATCGTTCAATGGAAATGAGTGAACGTTTTCAGGTCTTTCGCAATAGTGGTCGTTTGCGATCGTTAATCGTTAATGATATGCAAACGATAATCGTCCAGTGGAATAGGGCCCTAAGGGTGGTATTACACGGAACGATAATCGGCCGAATTGGCCCGATTCGGCCGATTATCGCTCCGTGTAATAAATGCAACGATCAGCCGATGACAACGATCATCGGCTGATCGTTGATAAAGTTTAGAACCTATTTTCGTCGGGCGCCGACCGCGCACCGCTGCGTGTAATAGCGGTGCGTGGCCGACGACTAACGATATACATTACCCATCCACGTTCCAGGGCTGCTCCTGCCGTCCGCTTCTCCCTGCGTCCCGCGCGCGCTCTAGCGTCACAGAGGCCTGTCAGCTGATAGGCCGCTCAGCCAATCACAGGCCGCGGCGGTCCCGGCCTGTGATTGGCTGAGCGGCCTACCAGCTGACAGGCTGCTGTGACGCTAGAGAGCGCGCGGGACCCCCAGGAGAAGCGGACGCAGGAGCAGCCCTGGAACGTGGATGGGTAATGTATGCCAGTTTAGCAAGGGCTGCAAGGACATCGGTAACGATGTCCTTGCAGCTCTTGTCAAACGATTATCGGGCCGTGTAATAGGTCCAGTAAACGAGCAACGATCTAGCAGATCGCTGCTCGTTTACAGGTATTATCGGGCCCTGCTCGGCCCGTGTAATACCACCCTTAGCTAGGACACCGGCAGATTGTCACCTATGGTGCTAAAGCTACTGGGGCCAATCCAGCTAAAGCCTTTGTTTGCTATCAAACTGGTTCTGGAGGGGTATTCCAGATTATTGAAGAGTTAGCTAGCAGAATCCTGAATGTGTGACGACTAAGGATGAGCAAACCTCGAACCTGAACTCTCGGCATCTAATAACTGGTGACTGAAGAAGCTGGATGCAGCCCTAAGGCCATGTTCACACAACGTAAATTGTGTATTAGTCCAAAAGTTACGTGCACTGCAGTCAGAGTGAATCCTGGACAGAGTGTATACACATAGTATACACTCCGGCCGGGATCCCTAGCGGCCTGACCGGTGACTCGGGCCGTACTCTCCATTGTTGGCTATGGTGAATTGGGATGCAGGACCACACGGAAGCGCCCGCATTCCAATTCAGCACCGGCCGCAATGATCTTCACTGACACCGGCAGTCTGTGACCTGGAATGACCGGTGTTTCACGTAGTGTGAACCTGGCAAGGAAAACATGGATACTGCCATAGGCCATAGGCCTCTCTAGGGCTGCATCCAACTTCTTCAGCCAGCGGAAATCAAAAGCAGAGTTCAGGTTCAGACGATCCCAAGCGTGCTAGTTGTATGTTGTAGGTTTACTTGTGACAGCTTCTTTGTACCCATCACATGACTAGGACAACCTTTTACCCTCTGAAATAAAGTTATGCTTCACTCATACCTTTTTTGATTTTGGATTGAATCTTATAGTGTCACTTTCAGTTCATTTTTTTGCAGAAATCAACAGTCCAGGCGATTTTAAGAAACTTTGTTATTGGGTTTATTAGGCAAATATGCCATTATCTGCATTCAAAAAGACTTTTCCCACGTCCCCCCTCCCTCCTTTCTGTGATCCACTGCTCAGAATCAGGAAATCTCGACTGTTTTACATCAGTCGGGCCCTGTATAACCTATAGAGAGGGGAGGGAGAGGAGGGAGTTTAGTCGGCAGCAGAAAAGGATTACACAGCAGGACCTGTGTGAAAGCCGGTATTCAGAGGTCAGAGAGGTCAGTGCTGACTTCAGAGGAGATAGCCGGTAGCTGTAAATTAACTCTTTGTTGTCCTATTTTGGTGCCTCATCTCCCTCCACCCCTCTCCATAGAGAACAATGAAGACAGGGGGAAGAGCTTGAAACTGCTTTTCATGATGCATTTTTCGGCTAATAAACCCAATTACAAAGTTTCCTAAAATCGCCGTTCTCCGTGGAGGAGACGTTTTATTACTATGGCCAGGGAGGGGGTGTATAAAAATCGGCTCCATCGGGGGTGTATAAAAATCGGCCGACATGCAGCTGCTCCTGGTCACCCAGCCACTTCCTGGTCTCAGACTGGGCCTGAGATGTGACGTTTTAGGCCTGCTCAGCCATTCAGTGGCTGTAAAGGGGTCCCGCCTCTGCTAATGACTTGCTGAGCGGGCCCAGTCTGGGACCAGGAAGTGACCGGGGGACCAGGGACTGAAGCAGCTGGATATCGGCCTCAGCGCTGGAGCGGGGGAGGTAAGTAAACATTATCGTTTTTATCCACCACCTCCCCTCTAAAGTGGTACTGTCATTTACCTAAACCTTGTAATGTCAGAAGTGCAGACCACCACCAGTTAAAATGGCTAGTTATAGATGGGTGAAGCCCAGCGGCGCACTTCCTTCCCCTTCAGCTGCTCTTATATAGTCTATGAACTATCCTGCGGCCGTACAGGTTGTGGAGCGTGTAACTGTATGCTTCACCTACGTATAATTCGTACGCTCTAAATTTTTGACCTGTATGGACAACACATCAAAAGTTTACAAAAATGCCAGTAGTGTTCTTACACCTCAAAACCAGTGCATTTTACATGCTTTACCCCCACTAAACTGCACCAATTCCAATGAGAAAATCCCGGACAGTTTACAGGTAGTTTATTTTTATTGCTATAATTATACCGGCCATAAAAAGAAGCGTATGCTACTGCTTTTCAATCGTTTGACATCTGAAAAATGTCAGTTTTGTAGTGAGTTTTTGCACATAAAAGCTTCTAAACACTTGCACATTAGATAGGACACCGGGAAACAAGAAAGCAACAGAATTCAGGTGCATGATGCTGGCATGGTTGAAGCCAACTAACAAGGACAAGGTGCAAATTTAAAGGGGTACTCCAGCAGAAATGTTCTTCTTTCAAATCAACTGGTGTCAGAAAGTTATATAAATTTGTAATGTACGTCTATTTAAAAATCTCCAGTGTTCCAGAACTTATCAGCTGCTGTATGTCCTGCACGAAGTGGTATATTCTTTCCACCTCTGTGTCAGAAACTGTCCAGAGCAGTAGCAAATCCACACAGAAAACGTTTTTGAACAGTTCAAAGGTTTTCTATGGGGATTGGCTACTGCTCTGGACAGTTCCTGACATGGACAGAGGTGGCAGCAGAGAGCATAGTGTCAGACTGGAAATAATTCTGCACATCCTGCAGGACATACAGCAGCTGATAAGTACTGAAAGACTGCAGATTTTTAAATAGTAATTTACAAATCTATCCAATTTTCAGACACCAGTTGTTTGAAAGAGACAAAAAAATTGCCAGAGTACCTCTTTAACACACCAACTGAGTCACTGGGCCACCATGTGAACACAGCCTAAGGATGATATTACAGAGCTCAGATTTGCATGAGGAAAATCACCACTTATTTCAGTACCAGAGACATGGAAATCAAAATCTAGTTTAGAACAGACTGACTCCATGACCTAATGTAAGGTGGAGGTATTACATTACTTATCTACTGGAGAAAGGTTAGGGTCCCAGCCAACTCCCCCCCACACTCAGATCTAGACTTAGATCTAGGCTAGTTAAAAGGTGTCTTTCAGTCTTTGAATATTTACAGTCCATCCCACAGGTGCCAAACTCAGGCCCTCCAGCTGTTATAAAACTACAATTCCCATCGGGCTGTACTCGAGACATGATGGGAATTGTAGTTTTGTAACAGCTGCAGGCCTGAGTTTGACACCTGTGGTATCCTGACTCCAACCAATCAGCTGTATGAAGGAGTGACAGGTATATAGCAACTTAAATGTTCACAAGTGTTCTGTACCTGCTATAGGGTAATTTTTAGCAGTGACGTAAGGTACTGTCCAATTGAATGGGACAATGTGGTAATACCTAACAGTACAGTGACTGCGGGTATGAGCCCATGTAACCACTGAGAGGCTGCACAGCTGACTGTCAGGGAGTCGGACCCCCACTGACTCAACCATAGGCTTTCATTGTTTTTATAGCCTAGATAACCCCTGGATAAATGCTTCTTTGAGCTGCCCATAGACTTTTGTTACCCAAGGGCTATCACAGGGTGGACAAGATGGATTCTTCTAGTCTGCTCCTATTATTTCCTTCGGGAAAGGAGCACAGTAAGAGCTGTCTGGCATGGCTCATATCCTATGTGCCACTGAAATATGTCTGGGGGCATCAGGGCATCACGGCTAAAAGTAAATTTCTTCATAAAAGTTCTCTAGGTGCCCAGACTACTAAATCATAGAACATGGAAGCAAAGAAAGTCCAACTACAGTATATCTATGAGAGCGCCCACCGGGGAGGGCATTCCCCCTCTAGATGGGCAGCATCATCACAGGACAAGCGGATAAGATTTCGCAAATCTCATCCATGTGCTGCAAACATTTTCTAGGTGGTAATACATGCGCATACATATCAAAAGTTTGGATTAGTTGAGCTCTGGTTGCAAAGACCCCAATAAGCAGGGAAAAGCTCCCAGCTATGCGCTTCTCTCAGTCTCTTCTTTTCTGCAGGAGACAGGATCTATAGAAAGTCTATGGAGCAAGGACAGAGATGGGAAGAGAAGCTCTAAGCTGAGCGCTTCCCCTCCTGCTCCTTGAGGCGATCGGTGCGGGACTCTGCACCTCCAGTCGACAGATTAAAACTTTTTAACTTTTTTTTTTTTTATAATGTGTGACACTTTAAAGGGGCAGCTCTGCGTTTTAAAGAAATAAATATATTGCTGTGGACATAAAAATAGAAAAAAAGCTTGCCTACCCCCGATCCCCCACAGTTTATCTCCTTCTGATCTCAGTCTCTCATTTCTTCTGCTTTCAAAACAGGACCTGTCCTCTCAGCCAATCACTGTCCACCATGGTGTCCCATCTGGACCAGTGATTGCCCGAGCGGGCAGGTCCTGTCTCAGAATCAGGCAGTAGAGATGGGCACAGGAATGAAAAGAGCCAAACAGGAGCTGCAGGTACCAGGAGTAGGTTACTTTTTTTCTTTTTCCATGGTTATCCAGCGGTAAAAAAAATATGGCCACTTTCTTCTAGAGACAGCGCCACTCATGTCTCCAGCTTGGGCGGGGTTTTGCTGCTCAGTTCCATTGAAGTGAATGGAGCTTAATTGCAAACCGCACCTGACCTGGAGACAAGAGTCATGTTGTCTCTGAAAGAAAGTGGCCATATTTTTGCAGCACTGGATAACCCCTTTAAGCTATATAATATTCTTTAAAAAGATCAGAACAACTCTTGAAGTGTACCCGTCATGAATTACGCAGGCCCGATCAGTGTTAAATCCATTCTGCCGCTGGAAGTGCGGGTATCCACGAATAGGACCACACCAGGTTGGTACTATGTGCAAGCCCCATTCTGATCCAATTGGGCTCGTGCATGGAACTAACCCGGACTGCTCCTACTCATGGATATCAGAATTTCAGGCGGCAAAATAGATTTCATGCTGATTGGGTCAACTTACATCATGATAAACACGCTTAAAATGCGAATTCCAAAAGGGCATAGGTTCTATCCAACCCATGTGAACACAGCCTTAGTATTTCACCATACAGCTAATCCAGCAGTGTCCATAGGCATACATTAACTCATTCAGTAAAACAGATGACTGATGCCCCTGACCAGACAGGCAGAAATACTAGTGCATGATCACAGATTTTTTTCTGTAACATCAAGAAGATTAGCACGACGCCAGATAAGAGTCTGCCTTTCCTTTTTTTTAAATGATAAGGAATCTTAACAAATCTGAACATGAAGTTTGCATCAGATACATAGACTGACTCACCACTCTGGCCGCCCTCTCCTGGGATTCGCATTTTCTACAAAACCAGGGTCCGGTCGGTACTTGCACTATGCCGTAACAAGCTGTTGAAGAAAACAGAAAGAAAGTTACTGATAGATTACGTTACGTTACCGATATAAGACACCTGCGGGGCACTAGAGTGCTGAATGAGACCTACCAGCAGCCTCTGCGAAGTTACTGACCCAGTGCCCACAACCCAGAATAACCAGACACTTTCATATAGAGTTCAGGCCGGATCTAGGACACAAGGGAAGGGGGGAAAGCCTTCCTTGTCACCCTGGAAGTACTAGACAAGCTGAGCAGAAAGCCCAGCAGCTGTATCCAGAGCTTCCCCCACTATAAAGGACAAACAGAGTGCTGCTGTGTGTAAGGAAAGGAGGAGTCCGGAGACCTCGCACCTCCCTGTCATTCCTCTTCCTACATTCAACTCACACCAGGCCCAGCACATAGCAAAACAAAGCAGCTGTCTCCGTGCCAGAAGGCAGCATAATCTCTGACTGGTGCAGTCAGGTAATGCGAGTGGGGGAGGGACGTCTGCCGGGGAAGAGCCGCCAGCAAAGGAATCCCTTAACCCTTCTCCTGGCTCCTCACACTACAGGAGATAACAATGGTAGGGGATAGAGAACTGTTCACACAGGGAGCAGTTCTGCACTACAAATGGGTCCAACTCAACATGCTCTGACCTGTGGCACTCTAGCGGCTGCAAAAGAACAACAACCATCATGCATCCACAACAACAACAACCATCATGCAGCCACAACAACAACCATCATGCATCCACAACAACCATCACGCATCCACAACAACCATCACGCATCCACAACAACCATCACGCATCCACAACAACCATCACGCATCCACAACAACCATCACGCATCAACAACAACAACCATCATGCAGCCACAACTACCATCACGCATCAACAACAACAACCATCTTGCAGCCACAACAACAACCATCATGCATCCACAACAACCATCATGTATCCACAACAACAACCATTATGCAGCCACAACTACCATCACGCATCAACAACAACCATCTTGCAGCCACAACAACCATCATGCATCCACAACAACAACCATCATGCATCCACAACAACAACCATCATGTATCCACAACAACAACAACCATTATGCAGCCACAACTACCATCACGCATCAACAACAACAACAACAACAACAACCATCTTGCATCCACAACAACAACCATCATGCATCCACAACAACAACCATCATGCATCCACAACAACAACCACGCATCCACAACAACAACCACGCATCCACAACAACCACGCATCCACAACAACAACAACCATCATGCAGCCACAACAACAACCATCATGCAGCCACAACAACAACCATTATGCATCCACAACAACAACCATCACGCATCCACAACTACATCACGCATCCACAACAACAATAACAACAACCATCATGCATCCACAACAACTACCATCACGAATCCACAACAACAACAACAACAACCATCATGCATCCACAACAACAACAACAACCATCATGCATCCACAACAACCATCACGCATCCACAACAACCATCATGCAGCCACAACTACCATCACGCATCCACAACAACCATCATGCAGCCACAACTACCATCACGCATCAACAACAACAACCATCTTGCAGCCACAACAACAACCATCACGCATCCACAACAACAACCATCATGCATCCACAACAACAACCATCATGCAGCCACAACAACAACCATCATGCAGCCACAACAACAACCATCATGCAGCCACAACAACAACCATCATGCATCCACAACTACTACCATCATGCATCCACAACTAACATCATGCAAGGTGGGAGTAGTAGTTTTGCTACTGCTATAGAGCCACAGGTTGGGAAACACTATGGATAGGAGACAAGTATTGGGCTACATTTATACATGTTTCATAACTTTTCAGGACTGTATGTTATGTCTGCAATTTGCAAAAAAAAAATGCACCCATTATGAGTCTGTATTTTTTGTAGATCCATAAAAGTGGAATGATGACACCGATCTGTATTTTTTTGCAGACATTACAGAAGGAACATCTATAAAGTTCGCAAAAAATACAGATCCGGTAGACTTCTATGGATGTGTCTGTGCCACGATTATGGTCAGCACTAGGGCGGAATTCTTGCTGCATCGGTTACGGCCCTAAAGAAATCATTGTGTCCTAAATTCATCTGTAATTGTGAATCCGCTATTACAGACAAACTTACCAAATGTGCGACTGTAGCCTGAGGCCTTATTCACAAGTTCAGTATTTTTTCAGAACCATATATATACGTCCGCAATTTGCAAAAAATATGTCTAGATCGGATCCTCAAAATATATCAAGTCTATTAAAAGTGATCCATATTTTTGCAGATATTATAGATGTTTATACTGTAAAAATTATGGATCCGACCAGTACTAGGACAGTAAGGGCTCTATTACACGGAACTATTATCGTTCGAAAAATCGTTAGATTGTTCGGATTTGAACAATAATCCTTAAGTTGAATAGCAGACGATTAAACGACCAACAAGAAATCGTTAGTCATTTAATAGCATTTGGACTTATTTTTATCGTTGATGGTTCGCAAATCATTCGCATGGAATAAGACGTCGTTCTGTCGTTCATAGTAGCGACGACAAGACGACCGCAAGAACGATCATAAGTAACGATCATTGTGTAATTGGGCAAACGATTTCAGGTTGTTTGCCACAGCGGTCGTTTGAGATTGTTTATCATTAATCGTTGAAAAATCGCTTTGTGTAATAGTACCCTAGCAGCATGGATTGCGGAACTGTAAAACTACGGACAGCGTGAACAGCACAATAGAAATTAACATACCCTGAATTTGTCTGGATAAGTTTACGGAAAGTGTGAATAAGGTATCTAAGGGCAATGCAACAAAATCCTTTACCTCTAAAATACAGGTTACCCTCCCCTCTAATTCTCAGGCATCAGGTGACTGTGTACAGAAAGGACTGGTTTCACTTTAACACTTTTACAGCTCCCAAGAACACAGGGGTGAGAAAAGAAGAAAAGGTAAGACCCCCACCGCCGCCTCCTCCCCCTCCAGTCATCTGCATCTGTTCACTACAGGGGGGGAGAATTGTTCCTAGATATACAAGATATGCGTCCTGGCCACCAGTCACCCCTGGGGCTAAACCAGTAGGGATAAACCAGGAGCCCCAGACCGTCCTGGATCTCAGAGACCCTCCCAGACAGCAGTGAGAAAGCATGCTTACACCAGGAGACAATGGAGGAGGAACACTGGGGGCACAGTAGGGGGTCAACAATCTTTAGCACCTAGTCCTTCCTATCTCCAGAAGTTGTAAAGTCTCCATACACTTTATTCAAAACTCAATGACCCTGGTAGCAGAATAGGAGGACTGCAAGGGTGCATAACCGGAAAGCTTCCAGATGTCCATCATTCCTAGATACCCTTTGGCTGTCCAGGCATGATGGGAATTGTAGTTTTTTTTAACAGCTGAAGGGCTGCAAGTTGTGCACCCCTGGTCTAAAATGTATAGGGGTCTCCTGATCCTTCCAAAGACAGGTTGTCAGGGGGAGGCGTGGGCACATCTGGCAGCAGATCACCTCTTCTCTCACCATTAACATATGAATGTCAAATATGGATGAGCGTTTACATGTACGGCAAGGTCAGCAGGAGAGGTGGGACGTCATGTCCTAAGTCCCCTCTCTAGACCATGAAACGCCCGGGGATCAAAGCGGTGGACAGCGGACCCCTGCACTTCAGCTGGGGAGGTAAGTGCACATAGTTTTCTTCACCCACCTTCTCCCCAACAGTTTTGAAAAAAGAAAAAAGTCTGTGCCTGGAATGCTCCATAAAGGGGTTATCCAGTGCTACAAAAACATGGCCACTTTCTTTCAGAGACAGCCTCACTCTTGTCTCCAGTTCAGGTGCGGTTTGCAATTAAGCTCCATTCACTTCAATGTAACTAAGCAGCAAAACCCCACCCAAGTTGGAGAAAAGAGTGGTGCTGTCTCTGGAAGAAAGTGGCCATATTTTTGTAGCGCTGGATAACCCCTTTAAGGGTGGGTTTACACATAACGGATCCGCAGTGTATTTCATGCTGCAAATTTGCAGCGAAATCGCAGCAGGATGACATGTAAGAGTCAGCCCCCTAAACCTGGTGCATACATTACCAGGTCCGTGCTCCGGCTTGCTTGGGGGACTCCCACGCTCACCCAATCAGTTCCCTGCCCACCGTGCTTCCTATAGACCTCACTGGAGTGTGGCTACTATCCCAATGCACTGTACTGAGAGAGTCACCACACTCCTGTTCTTTACAGCTCTCCAGCTTTTGAAAAGCTACAATTCCCATCATGCCTGGAAAGCCAGAGTGTTAGCTTTTGCTGTCCAGGCATGATGGGAATTGTAGTTTTGCAGCAGCTGGAGGGGTTGCGACTTTGACACCCCTGTCCTAACCGCATCTATCATAACTTTATGGTTTTTAAAGTGACATTTCAGCCGCGGGGTCATTTTTCATAAACCACCAAGGGATGAACTCTGAGGTCAGGGTGACAGATGCTAATGTAACTTCACACCGCCGCACCCTCCCACGGGACACAGGTGAGTGGTAAACCTAATGCCAGCCATTGTAATAGAAGCCATTAGTGGTTTTCACCCGGTATCAGCTAATAGAATGAGAAACCAAGTAAATCAGAAATTCACACAGGACGCGAACTCAAGAACTTCCCGGTACTTTTCCCACTTAAGTGATATTTCCAATACGTGACACATTGATAGAGAGTGCGGAGAGTCATTCATTCTGGCCGCCGTGGGCAGTAATGATGTGTTTTATGCTTCCAGCCGGCAGGGACGCGTGCCCAAGGAGCCGGAAGCCAGGGTGTGAATGGCCGCAGATCTGCCGCTCGACCCTGAAGCCATTAGCACAAGTCAATGGCACCTATGGTCTGACACAATTCGCCTTTTCTTGTAGCTAAGCAATAAGAACCATAGACAACAACCCAGAACTTTATTAGCTACCAGACTCATAGGATTTGTCCCGACAAAGACAAAGGAAAGGCTTGTTCAGCAGACAAGTATCCTGCCCGGTTCCTCTATAAACCAGCTAAGCATATGTTTATTACAATAGGGGTAGCGGCTAAGGGAGGGATGGGGAACCTGCAGCTCTCCAGCTGTTGCAAAACTACAATTCCCATCATGCTTGGACAGCCAATGGCTGTATACTCCTTGTGTACACTGAGTTTTTTTTCATGCGGATTCCAAGACAGAAATCAAAATCTGCGACTGGTAAACCTGTAGGGCCGTATTACACGGCCTGATGCGCAATGTATGTGAGTGCTAACCCGCTAGATCTGTGCTCGATTACCAAGCCTGTTACACAACTGGATGATTGTGCAGTCCTTGCAATAAGGTTACAAACACACTGAGCGTATCCACAGCGAATTGCTTGCTGCAAATTTGCAAACTCGCAGCGGGATGCACAGTATGTCTGCAGCTCGCCCCGTTAACCCCCCATCGCCAGAGCGTATACATCACCTTCTCCATGCTCCGGCTTGCTTCGGGGGTTGGCCAACCAGTGCGCTGCTCCGCCGCAGCGCATTGATTGGCTGAGCGGGATGTGAGGACGCCAGGAGCCCCGAAGAAAGCCGGAGCGGGGAGTAGGTGATGCATACACTCCAGCCGGCCAGGGGTTAACAGGTCGGGCTGCTGACATATGCACAGCGGGATGTGCATTCGCATCGAGAAAATCCGCTGCGGATACGCCCAGTGTGTTTGTACCCTAAAGGGGTATTCTGGTATACAGAAAATAACAAACTTGTTGCTTACCTGTCCAGGCTCCCTGGGGGCCCTCCTGGCTTGTTTCTGGGGCCCCCACAGCCACCTGTGATTTTGCAGCCTGTGACTGGCTAAGTGACCTGTCAATGCAGAGAAGGGTTCGGAAGTCTCAGAGGCGGCTGTGGGGGGACGCAGAAACAAGCCAGGAGGACAGCGGGAGAGCCTTGACAGGTAAGCATTTGTTATTCTCCATATACCTTTATTCAGCCGTCAGCAGCGCATTACTATTGCATAGAGCAATGTTTGGCCAGTAGCCGATGACTTTTAAACCTAGAAAGAGAGCGATCAGTCAATAAATGGTTGCTCAGCTGATGGTTGGCTTTAGTACACGGAGCCATATCTGACTTAATTCTGCAGATAATCGCCCTGTGTCATAGGGCCTTAACCCCTTCACGTCAGCCATCTGTATATATACGTTCCTTTTGCACATGCCCCGTGCAGTAGGAATGTACATATACGTTCCAGCTTTGACGGGGCTTTGTGATGAGAACGGGATCGCTGCAGGGACAGCGATCCCGCTCTCATCTGTGTACAGCACCGGAGATAATGAGGATCAGCTGCGATTCCGCAGCTGACCCCCATTAACCCCTTAGTGACCGCCGAAACGGCGGTCACTAATGGGCCGATGCCGCCGCTGTATTTCATCTCCCCCCACCGTGAATCCACGGTGGGGGGAGATGAAATATGTAAAAATCAGACCCCAGATCAGCCCCCTAGTGCCCCAGTCACTAACCCCCCCCCCCCCTCCCGCGGCGGCCATCGGATCCAAGATGGCCGCCGCGATCACTGTGAACAGACTAATGTCTGTTCACAGTGATCAAAAAAGAAAAATGAATGAAAGCCCCATGCTCTCCGCCACCGGAGGTAGCGGAGAGCATGGGGCAGTCATCGGGACCCCCCCTGTGGGGTCCCGGTACAAGTGATCAGCGGTATATACTATATACCGCTGATCGCTTGTGCCATGTGCCGCCGGCACTTTTTATCCCCTGTCACCATGAATGATTGGTGACAGGGGATAAAAAGTGATGTCGCCCCACCCCCCAAGTCGCCCCCCACCCCCCCTGTCACCCCCGTCCCCCAGTCACCCCCCCCCTTCCCCATATACTCACCGGATCCACGGAGCTCCTTCCTCCTCGGCGTCCTGGCTGGTTATGAAGTGCTCATGCACTCCACAACCAGCCAAGCTCTGAAAATTTAAAGTGACAGAGACCAATTTGGTCTCTGTCACTGAACTATGATTACTGTGATAGAAAATATCACAGTAATCATAGTAATACAGTGAAAATGAATGTATAAAGTACAAAAAGTGACAAACATACAAAAAAATAAAACACACACTTTTTATTATAGTAATAATTGTAGTTTACTCCCAAATTACCCCTAACCCCCCCCCCCAGATTACCCGTAACCACCGCAGGTTGCCCGTAACCACCCCAGGTTGTCCGTAATCACGTCAGATTACCCGTAACCACCGCACGTTGCCCGTAACCACCGCACGTTGCCCGTAACCACCGCACGTTGCCCGTAACCACCGCACGTTGCCCGTAACCACCGCACGTTGCCAGTGACCCCCTCCAGATTGTCCGTAATCACCCCAGATTGCCTGTAACCACCCCAAATTACATGTAACCACCCCAGATTAGCTATAAGCACTTCACTCTATCCGTAACAATTCTAGATTGTCTGTAACCCCTCCAGGTTGCCCCTAACCACCGCAGGTTGGGCATAACCACCCCAGATTGCCCGTAATCATGCCAGATTACATGTAACCCCCCAGATTGCACGCAACCACCGCAGGTTGCCTCTGACCACCGCACGTCGCCTATGACCACCGCACGTCGCCTATGACCACCGCACGTCGCCTATGACCACCGCACGTCGCCTATGACCACCGCACCTTGCCTATGACCACCGCACGTCGCCTATGACCACCGCACGTCGCCTATGACCACCGCACCTTGCATCTGACCACCGCACCTTGCCTCTGAACACTGCACCTTGCCTCTAACCACCCCAAATTGCCAGTGACCCCCTCCAGATTGCCCGTAACCACGCCAGATTACAGGTACCCACCTCAGATTACCTATTAGCACTTCAGTTTATCCGTAACCACAGCAGGTTGCCTGTAACCACCCCAGATTGTCCGCAACCACCCCAGATTGTCCGTAACCACAGCAGGTTGCCTGTAACCATACCAGATTGTCTGTAACCACAGTAGGTTGTCCGTATTCACCCCACGTTGCCCATAACCACCCCAGGTTGCCTCTAACCACCCCAGGTTGCCTCTAACCACCCCAGGTTGCCTCTAACCACCCCAGGTTGCCTCTAACCACCCCAGGTTGCCTCTAACCACCCCAGGTTGCCTCTAACCACCCCAGGTTGCCTCTAACCACCCCAGGTTGCCTCTAACCACACCAGGTTGCCTCTAACCACACCAGGTTGCCTCTAACCACACCAGGTTGCCTCTAACCACACCAGGTTGCCGTAACCACAGCAGGTTGCCTGTGACCACCCCATGTTGACCGTATCCACCCCAGATTATCCGTAACCACCCCAGATTGCCCGTAACCACCTCAGACTGCCCGTAACCACCTCAGACTGCCCGTAACCACCTCAGACTGCCCGTAACCACCTCAGACTGCCCGTAACCACCTCAGACTGCCCGTAACCACCTCAGACTGCCCGTAACCACCTCAGACTGCCCGTAACCACCTCAGACTGCCCGTAACCACCTCAGACTGCCCGTAACCACCTCAGACTGCCCGTAACCACCTCAGACTGCCCGTAACCACCTCAGACTGCCCGTAACCACCTCAGACTGCCCGTAACCACCTCAGACTGCCCGTAACCACCTCAGACTGCCCGTAACCACCTCAGACTGCCCGTAACCACCTCAGACTGCCCGTAACCACCTCAGACTGCCCGTAACCACCTCAGACTGCCCGTAACCACCTCCAGATTACCCGTAACCACCTCCAGATTACCCGTAACCACCTCAGATTGCCCGTAACCACCCCAGACTGCCCGTAACCACCTCAGACTGCCCGTAACCACCTCAGACTGCCCGTAACCACCTCAGACTGCCCGTAACCACCTCAGACTGCCCGTAACCACCTCAGACTGCCAGTAACCACCTCAGACTGCCAGTAACCACCTCTAGATTACCCGGAACCACCCCAGACTGTCCGTAACCACCCCACATTACCTGTAATCTAATTTTTTTTATTGTATTTTAGTAACTGCGCTATTCTAATAACTGTTACTAGCTGCGGTTTTGCTCCAGCAAATTGGCGCTCCTTCCCTTCTGAGCCCGGCTGTGTGCCCATACAGTGGTTTATGCCCACATATGGGGTACCGTTGTACTCAGGAGAACCTGCGTTACAGATTTTGGGGTAGATTTTTTCTCCTGTTCCTTGTGAAATTTAGAAATTTCAAACTAAACCAACATATTATTGGAAAAATTCAAGTTTTTCATTTTTACTGGCCAATTTTGAATACTTTCCTCTAATACCTGTGGGGCCAAAATGCTCATCCTACCCCAAGATGAATTCTTTGAGGGGTGTACTTTCCGAAATGGAGTGACTTTTGGGGGGATTCTATTCTGTAGACATTACAGGGGCGCTGCAAACGGACCTGGTGCTCAGAAACTTCTTCAGAAAAATCTGCAGAGAAAATGCTAATTGGCGCTCCTTCCCTTCTGAGCCCGGCTGTGTGCCCATACAGTGGTTTATGCCCACATATGGGGTACCGTTCTACTCAGGAGACCCTGCGTTACAGATTTTGGGGTGAATTTTCTCTCCTGTTCCTCGTGAAATTGAGAAATTTCAAACTAAAGGAACATATTATTGGAAAAATTAGAGTTTTTCATTTTTACTGTCTACTTTTGAATACTTTCCTCTAATACCTGTGGGGTTAAAATGCTCACCACACCCCAAAATGAATTCTTTGAGGGGTGCACTTTCCAAAATGGGGTGACTTATGGCGAGATTTTACTCCGCTGGCACTACAGGGGCTCTGCAAACACACCTGACGCTCAGAAACTTCTTCAGCAAAATCTGCATTGAAAAAGCTAATTGGCGCTCCTTCCCTTCTGAGCCCCGCTGTGTGCCCATGCAGTGGTTTATGCTCACATATGAGGTACCGTTATACTCATGAGAACCTGCGTTACAAATTTTGGGGTACTTTTTTTCTCTTGTTCCTCGTGAAATTGAAAAATTTCAAACTAAAGGAACATATTATTGGAAAAAATTTGAGTACGGGGAAGGGGGCCATTCACTAACATAACATACATTACAAAGTTGTATAACTTTGTAATGTGTGTTATTTAGTGAATAATTGCTTACCGCCGCACTACCCCTTTAAGAGGTGACATGAAGACGCTACTGACTGCTGTATCCGTACCTGGCAGATTCTTGAAGCCAAAGTGTGAGTTCACATTGAGGAATCCACGCGGAGAAGTTCTGGCGGATTCCGTGGCTCATACCCACTCATTGCGGCGCGTATCTCCACCCGTCCCATAGGCTCAATTCTATGGGCGGGCGAATTCCGCTATCCGCCAAAAGGATTGACATGTCAATTCTTTCGGCGGAATTGGCCCGACCGTAGAATGGAGTCTATGGGACGGGCGGAGATGCGTGCTGCCGCAAACAGGTGCGAGCAACGGAATCCACCTAAACTTCTCACGCGGATTGCTCAATGTGAACCCACCCAAAGCCTGTAATGAATCGGAAAAGAGATTTCCTTTCTGACCTGTTCTCTGTTCATAGTCTTCCTGGCTTTGGCTTCAGAAATCTGTCAGAAAATCTGTTTGTGCAAACACACCATAACACAGGAGTGTCGAACACGTGGAAAAACTACAATTCCCATCATGCCCGGAAAGCTAAGGCTAAAGCTTTGGCTGTTCGGGCATGATGGGAGTTGTAGTTTTCCAACAGCTGGTGGGCCGCGTGACGTTTGACACCCATGATCTATAGGTTTCGACAACAATATTCCAGCTCTCTGTAGTTGGGCCGGAATCTCAACCTCACACACAGGTACAGCGCCTACACCCACACAGTAAGCGTGCCCTAATACACCGCCATATAAATTGTTACAGCACGAAACACGCCTAAACAAGGGACAGATAATAACTTTATTTTCTTGCTTCTCTGATGCCAAAATAGTAAAACACAAGAGCAGAGCGGTGTATAGATGTGTCAGGAGGCCGCCTCGTAGCCCCCTCTCCCTCCTCTGTAGTGTACGTGAGCCAGGAAGTTTAGGAGGAGGAGGATGGGGGCTGGGTTTAGCCTCAATACGTTTTGTCAGGACTGTGAGAGCAGCCATTTTTTTGGCAGGAATCTCCTAGTAACCTGCAGTACATACACAGGGGCATGAGTGGAAGAAACACGACCAGCTGTACAACCTTATATACTACTGAGCCAATACTGGGTATACACACTAATTGTGGCCTCTCTCACAGCCCTTTATTTTAAGGACAAGTCTCAAATAACCTGTCCAATAATATGTATAACAGGTAGAGCAAATGGGACTGGAACCCCTCAATAACATGGTCCACGAGTCAGGCAGCAAAAAACTTGATCAAGTCAGTGAAAGTAAATACCCCACACCATGCAGATCAAGGATGGGAACCCTTCGGCTCCCCATCTGTTGCAAAACTACAATTCCCATCATGCCTGGGCAGCCGAAGCGTTAGCTTCGGCTGCCCAGGCATGATGGGAATTGTAGTTTTGCAGTAGCTGGGGAGCTGCAGGTTCCCCATCCCTGATGTAAATAGATGAATGGGGGCACCTGGTCAAAACTGGTAGCAAATGAATAGGGATAACACCTTGTTCCCATCTCCATGTCTGCAAGATGTTCACTCACACCTGATATACAGATCCACCTACACACATATACCTAGCCCAGAGATAATATTAAAGGGGTACTCTGGTGAAAAAAAAAAAAAAATAATCAACTGTATGCCCTGCAGAAAGTGGTGTATTCTTTCCAGTCTTACACATTGCTCTCTGGTCCCATCTAAAAAGAAGTAAATTACAAATCTCTATAACTTTCTGACACCAGTTTACAGGGATGGTAAAAAAATTTTCACTGGAGTACCCCTTTAAGGCCACCAAGACCTATAGTAAAAAAAAAACCCTACCGGCACCTGGCAGGCCTGTAACCAAACAAGAAACCCATGTAACATCTAAGTTTAAACCTCAGATAGAGATTAAAGCCAACAACATGCTCAGAAGACCAAAGGAGGAACTCCAGCCATACCAGACGTACATTTTGCACATGGTTGCTTCTTCCGGGGACACACGCAATGCATATTTTATAAAACCAGAATATCCTCCTCTGTGCCCCTGTGGGTTGTTACTGAGCTTCCCCAGACCGCCAGATCTTTCTAGTTCTTCACTGGTAAATTCTGCGTAGCGTCATATTTGTTCTTTCAGGTGCCTGGAAAAGTTGGGTCGTCTCAATCTCTATGGATCTGTAATAAACAGATCCACCCCTATACTGGAGCATAACATTGCCTTTCAGATACCTGGGAAAACTGAAAAACTGCGTAACAAAAACAATATGGAGCTATAGTGTCTCTATATATCTCCAGTTTCATATATAGTATTTGGGGGGGGGGGGGGGGGGGGGGCAGATCACCTGTTTCCCAGGAATGACAAGGAAAAAGCCAAAAAGTGACACTAACAATCATCCATAGAAGATAAAACAGAGGCTGCTGCCATTCCTCAGGGCCTCATTTATTCAATAGCCTCTGCCTTTATAGCCGGGCTCCATCTATTATAATGCGATTCATACATATGTATACAGGACAGAGGTTACACAGCAGAGTTTACTATTAACAATCCGGACGGTGACAACGTCTGCGGGGAATGGTAATGCCCGGGGTTCATTCCGCCGTCTGCCAGTTCTAAGCTTCCTCCAAGAAAAGCAGCCGATTTACATACATGGCTGACAGAGAATCAGGGGGACCATGAGCGGAGGAAGCGGCCTCATAGTCGGGATATCAGAGGCCATCACACTTCTTATGAACTAGAACATAAATAGGGAATGAGGAATCAGCTGACGCGGGGTGGGCACAGTCACCAAGCACAATTCATGAAGGAAATTTTTTAAGAAGTGGCAGAAGATTGACTTGAACGGGAAGTTATGCTGCCTGTGTGTATATTACATTGATGTTGACGGATCCCATAATTTTTTTTTTTTTTTAATGGATCGGTACTGTATGGGCAGACGGCTGGATTCCTCTGTGTATCTGCATGTTGATGGGCAGAGGGGTTCAGGAGTGTAAGGGTTCTATTACATGGGCCGAAGAGGGCCTGATAATAACTGTAAACGAGCTAGATCAGCGCTCGTTTACTGGGCCTATTACACGGCCCGATAATCATTTAAGAAGGTCTGCATGGACATCGTTACCGATGTCCTTGCAGCCCTTGCTTTAAACGGCATACATTACCTATCCATGGTCCAGGGCTCCACTTACGGTCTGCTTCTCTCTGGGTCCCGCACGCTGCAGCTTCAGAACAGCCTGTCTTAGCTGACAGGCCGCTCAGCCAATCACTGGCCGTTGTGGTCCCGTGTGGGACCCAGGGAGAAGCAGAGCACAGGAGGAGCCCTGGACCATGGATAGGTAATGTATGCACTTTGCAAATCGTCAGCCGCCGGTCGTGCACCACTATTATACGTAGTGATGCGCAGTCAGCGCCGGACAATTATAGGTCCAAACCTATATCACTGTTATCATTGCCATCCTATGATCGCTGTCATCGGCTGATCACTGTGTTTCTTACACGGAATTATAATCGGCCAGATAGGGCCGTTTCGGACGATTATCGTTCTGTGTAATAGTACCCTAACAATGATGTCCTGTCATACTCATAGCATTATGTGCAGCATATCACATTATTCTTCTGTCCCAACCACGGTCACTTTCTCACATCATACACGTAACACAATCCCCCACTTCATAGGGGATTCAACATTCTTCATATTTCTGATAAATTCCTTTAAAAGGGGATAATCCAAGTTTAAAACTTATCAACTACCCCAAAGGATAGCAGATAAGTGGTGGTCCGAACTCTGGAACAGTCCCCACTGATTATAAGAAGGGGAGATCCCTTGTCCCCCAAGTGAAAGAAGCGGCAGTGTGTATGCTCGGCTCTAGTTGTTCCATCCCACTAAGCCACTTCTAACCAGAGATTTCCCCATCTAATGGCACCTGGACATCCCAATGCCCAAAGTGGTACTCCAGCATTTTGTTTCCTTTAAATCAACTGGTGTCAGAAAGGTATATAGATTTGTGGTTTACTTTTATTTAAAAATCTCACGTTTTCCAGTACTTTTTAGCCACTGTATGTCCTGCCGGAAGTGGTGTATTCTTTCCAGTCTGACACAGTGCTCTCTGCCGCCACCTCTGTCCATGTCAGGAACTGTCCAGAGCAGGAGCAAATCCCCATAAAAAACCTCTCCTGCTCTGGACAGAGGTGGCAGCAGAGAGCACTGTGTACGACTGGATAAAATCCACCACTTCCTGCAGGGCTAACACCAGCTGATAAGTACTGGAAGACATGAGATTTTTAAATAGAAGTAAATTACAAATCTGTAAAACTTCCTGACACCACTGATTTAAAAGAATTTTGCTTTCACAGAGTACCCCTTTAAATCAGCAAGGTCAACTGCAGGTCAGGACTGCAACCAGGACTGCCTGTCACTAAATCAAATTGACTATACATGTGCCCAGGAGACAGAAAAAGATAGCTGCTGGCTGAATGAGACTTCAGCTCTCTTACATGTATGGCTGGTTTTACAGTGGCATAATCCGTCACAATAGACTAAGGTCCCTATTACACGGGACGATTATCGTTCAAAAAATCATTCAATCAGATTTGAACAATAATCGTTTAGTGTAATAGCAGGCAACGAATAAACAACCAACGAGAAATTGTTAGTCGTTTGATAGAGTTTGGATCTATTTTTGTCGTTGATCATTCGCAAAACGTTCGCATGGAATACGACGGCGTTCAGTCTTTCACAGTAGCGGCAAACGCAATAGCCATGTCAAGACGACCGCAAGAAGTAACGATCATCTTTCGGTGTAATTGGGCGAACAAATTCAGGTCGTTCGAGATTGTTTATCGTTATTAGTTGAAAAATCGCTTTATGTAATAGGACCCTAACAGGAACCTCTTATCAGATAATTAGCTAACTTTTTATGATGTATCCATTTAGCGGAGCCAATAGGTGCCTATAGGCGATGGACGCCCCATTGGGCATCTGCTTAGAATATCTGTCACGTACAGGCTACTACAGCATCTGTTTAAGGGATGGATCATATAAAGCTAGTGAAATGCTCACAGCATACGCGCTTAACCAGATGCCTGTGACACATACCATGGAATCCATCATCTACAAGCTGCCATGTAAAAAAAAAAATAAAAAAATGGATTTTTTACAATGGGACCCTACAGGCATTGGTAACCATGATATGTGTATGTCATATACCTGCAATGGGAGGCTTGAATTCTAAGGCCTTATACATTGGTAAAAAGAGTTTGAAGAAGCGTTTGGCAGAGCACTTCACTCCCAGGCTCACTGCTCTCACCATACTGTTATATCAGACAGGCTCTATAAACTATAGAAGTTGTCTCATGCAGTGAGATGGAAGAGAGAAGTGCCAGCTGCACGCTTCTCCCACCTCAATCTAGCAGGTTGGGCGTCTGAGCCCCGCTCCTGGTAAAGTGAGGAATAGATGACTTTCCTACCCAAGATGCCTGTGTGTCTATGATGCATCTCCCATCCACACAGCAGGTAACAGACTCTCGGTCTCAGACATTGATACCTATATACATACGTATACAGCAATGTACCGATGGTTTATTACCACACTGCGGTATTAATCTATACAGATAGCCAGCAAATGGATTTATACATATAGGAGAAGAGTTAATCTTCAGCGGGGGGAAGCAATGTGAACCAAGTAACCGTCAAAGCAACGCTAAGCCAAGTAATAGTCACTGCAAGTGTTAAAAGGTGGTAAGATGAGACGTGGGAATGTGGGAATTACTGTACTTATAGGCTTGTCAACTAAACCGCAACAAGAAGCAACTGTCCAGAATGAAATCTTATATGACAGACATTAAAAAGTTATGTATCACAAGTGGCAGCGCTGGCACTGAGAGACAGCAACCAGGCCTGGCACATGGCCCCGCGTCAGGAACACAGCGACCAATCCTTAGGTCAGCTCTGACTAACCAGGTATAACATGCCCAATATAGAAGACCTGCAGGAGTTTAGCGCCCCCTTACATTTGGCCCATTATCAGCATTATCACTCATTCCCATTCAGTTTGGACATGGTTGACACAACATACTCCTTGTTCCCCAACAGAGGTGTGAGGTGGTCCTGGGATTATCAGTCAATAATAAAGACTAGCATCCTGGGGGCTTTTACATAAAATCAGTATATAAAAAGGTAAACTATAGCTATAATATATATATACACACACACACACTCACATTACCCAGACCACTGTTTTTAGAGCCCAGTGGGGTTCTGTAACCTAGATAACAGAATGTCAACACTGGGAGGGGGGGGGGGGTGAAGAGCAGGATATCAGGAGGAGACAAGTTTGCTATATGAATATATGTGTCATAATATCTAACCTGACGAGTCCTACAGGTATAACTATATTAGTGGGGATGGGAATATCCCTTTAATAAGGGTATTCTGATGTTTTCTTTAGAACGCATATATTGCTGGGGCCACACAAAAGCTATACTTACCTACCCCTGATCCCCCACATCCGGGATGAGAGCTCAGATAAAGACCTGGCCCCTCAGCCAAGTGGCAGATCTGGCAGATTCTGCTCAAAGCTCTATTCCCTGAAGCAAGCAGAAGAGATGAGCTACAGAGGAACAGGGGTAGGCAAGTACAGTTTTCGGCATTTTTTTTTTTTTTTTTTTTATTATATGTATTTTTTTAAGACACTGGAATACAGCTTTAAAGAGGACCTGTCACCCCCCGTGCCGGGGTGACAGGGTCCCGACCCCCGCTGGAGCACCCTATACTCACCTGATTTCGCCGGGTCCCGCTTCTGGTGGTGGTCGGGTGACCGAGATATGAGCACCCGAAGCCCGGTGCGCGCGCTCCTCAGATGAGTCCAACGCTCATAGAGAATGACAGGCGAGTCCGACGCTCTGTCATTCTCTATGAGCGTTGGACTTATCCGAGGAGCGCGCGCGCCGTGCTTCGGGCACTCATATCTCAGTCACCCGACCACCTCCAGAAGCGGGACCCGGCGGGATCAGGTGAGTATAGGGTGCTCCAGCGGGGGATCGGGAGCCAGTCACCCCGGCATGGGAGGTGACAGGTTCCCTTTAAGGGCCAGTTCCTTTGGAGTAAAATCGGTGGAATCCCGTCTGCCTCAGTGTGACACTGTTTCTCTATGGGAGGGCTCGCGCACCTTTGCGGCTGTACGTGGTTGACATGTCAATTCTTTGAGCGGAGAGCGATGGAACTCTCCACCGCGGAATCCCGCCAGTCTTACTCTGTGTGAACTGGCCCTAAAGCTTCCTTGCAATAGGTGTTGGAACCCTAAGGCTAGGATAACAGAAGCCTAAGAGCCCTATTACGCAGCCCGATATTTTGGAGCGAGCGAGTGCAGACCTGTCAGGTGCTATTACACATACAGACAGCGAGTGAGGAGGAGTAGCGGGCTGCGGGGAGCTGCCCGAGCTATCATTAGATAATCAGGGTGGCCCATAGAAGAGAGCGACACTCTGCTGCGGCTGCTCCTGTTACATGGAGCGTCAGCCGGCAGACCATCGCTATTATCGTTTTTTAAAACATGTTTTAAGACAATGATCAGCCGACTTTGTACATTTGGCTGATCATTATCTTTTAACCTGGCCTTTTACACCAAACAATTATCGGGCCAAGTACAACCGGTAATCGGCCAAAAACAACCGGTAATCGCTAGGGCCCTAACAGGGATGATTTACTTTTTTTTACCTCAGTATTACAACTGCAAGTGCCAGCTATGTATACACCAGCCAGATCCCTTCTTTTATGGCAGAGTGGTGGTTGGTAACCTAGACAACAAGCTGTCAACAATGGGAGGGAAAGAGCAGAAAATCAGGAGAAGGAGACAGGTTTGCCATATGATTGTATTTGTAAAACTATCTTACTTGACAGGACCTATAGTATCACTGTGTCAGCGGAGATGGGAATATTATGTCCGTGACAATAAAACTTATTCCATAAATTCTAGAAAATCCTACAGCTCATAAGTCAAAGAAACCTAGAGAGCAGCTATAACATGTGACACTTATAGGACGCCAAACTCCAATGCCGTACAGCAAATACATCCGACAATATCTACAACACCAAGATACAGGATAGCTTCTTCTCCGCCGTCCCCTGTACTGAGCAGAGTGATATTACACCAGCGGAAACATATATGATATATGCCCAGTGTAAGGGCCAGGCTCACCACCGTACTGGACCCCCTCACCGACCTGGTTACCGGCTGTCACTGGTATTAGTGGGGTGTGACTGGTACTAGAGTGTGTAGTAAGCATGTAGCTGGTACTAAAGTGTGGCTGGCACAGGGGAGGAGGTAGCTGGTGGTAATGGGTAATAACAGCAGGCTGAGGCTAATAAATGACACGGGTGCAGGTGTGGCGGCTACTGCAGGGCATCTAGCTGCTAGTAGTCTGTGACTAGCACTGATGGCAGCTTGCTGTGCTGTGTGTGGCTAGTAGATGGGGTTTGATGGCACTGGTGTGTTTGGCAGGTAGCTGGGCTAGGGTATGTAGCAAAGCTGGCATTGTTGTAAGACATATACCTTAGACGGGAGTGTACATGGCTGGCAGCAGTGCGTACCTGACATGACAGCCCCCTCCTCTCCTGGCAGAAGTATATATCTGGGCTGGCAGTGTATATGGCTGTCACTGTATGTGGCTGGATGTATTTCTAGTTACTGTATATGGCTGTCACTATAAGTAGCTGGCAGCAGTGTGTATGGCTGTCACTATGTGGCTAGCAGTGGAAGCACTATAAATGGCTGTCACTATGTGGCTGTCAGCAGTGTGTATGGCTGCCACTATGTGGCTGGCTGTGGAAGCACTATAAATGGCTGTCACTATGTGGCTGTCAGCAGTGTGTATGGCTGCCACTATGTGGCTAGCAGTGGAAGCACTATAAATGGCTGTCACTATGTGGCTGGCAGTGGCAGCAGTGTATATCGCTGTCACTCTGTGGCTGTCAGCAGTGTATATGGCTGTCAGTATGTGTGGCTGTCAGCAGTGTATATGGCTGTCACTATGTGGTTGTCAGTATGTGTGGCTGGCAGCAGTGTGTATGACTGTCACTATATGTGGATGGCAGCAGTGTGTATGGCTGTCACTATATGTGCCTGTCAGCAGTGTATATGGCTGTCACTATGTGGCTGTCAGTATGTGTGGCCATCAGCAGTGTATATGGCTGTCACTATGTGGCTGTCAGTATGTGTATGGTTGTCAGTATGTGTGGCAGTCAGCAGTGTGTATGGCTGTCACTATGTGTGGCTGTCAGCAGTGTGTATGGCTGTCACTATGTTTGGCTGTCAGTGGCAGCAGTGTGTATGGCTGTCACTATGTGGCTGTCATTATGTGTGGCTGGCAGTGTGTATGGCTGTCACTATGTGGCTGTCAGTGGCAGCAGTGTATATGGCTCTAACTATGTGGCTGTCAGTGGCAGCATGGTATATGGCTGTCACTATGTGGCTGTCAGTATGTGTGGCTGGCAGCAGTGTGTATGGCTGTCACTATATGTGGCTGGCAGCAGTGTGTATGGCTGTCACTATATGTGGCTGGCAGCAGTGTGTATAGCTGTCAGTGGCAGCAGTGTGTATGGCTGTCACTATGTGGCTGTCAGTGGCAGCAGTGTGCATGGCTGTCACTATGTGGCTGTCAGTGGCAGCAGTGTGTATGGCTGTCACTATGTGTCTGTCAGTGGCAGCAGTGTGTATGGCTGTCACTATGTGGCTGTCAGTGGCAGCAGTGTGCATGGCTGTCACTATGTGGCTGTCAGTGGCAGCAGTGTGTATGGCTGTCACTATGTGGCTGTCAGTGGCAGCAGTGAGTACCTGACATGACAGCCCCTCCTCCCCTGCAGGCCCCGCCCCCTCCTCCTCCCCCACAGGTCAGGGTTATTACCTTGATGCACCGCCACATTACAGCCGTGCCCGTCGCAGTAGACCAGCGGGTTCTCGGCCCAGCCCCTCTCGTCCGAGCACACGCAGCAGCCTCCGATCATCTCCTTCATACTAGTCGTCTGCTCTTCTTCCTCTGCTGTCAGGGCCAGATCACCGGACACCATCTACAGGACACCGAACACAACAAGCACCGGTTACTCCTGTGCGCTGCCGAGGCCCGGCTCCCCGCGCCTGCCGCCCGCATTACTTGCACCGGAGCCGCCTCATGTCGCCGGGGCTGCCCGGACTGGCAGAGGGCAGGATCACGATGAGGAAAGCAGAGCACCGCGCATGCGCGTGATGACACGAACGTCAACTACTCTGCAGCAGCGCCCCTAGAGGGCAAGTGTGTCGCTGCGGCGCCGAGGTGATTAGTGGAAGCGGAGGGGAGTGGGAAGTCCGGGCTCTGGGTTGCCAATGGCGGCGCGTTCATTTCCTCTCCCTCCTCCTCTTTATTTGGCGCTGCAAACACATTACACGTGCATCTGTGGTAGGATTCCAGAGAGCTCCTCACTGCTCCCGCCCGCGTCTCATGGGAAATGGGCTGTGTGCCTCACACCACATCGAGCGGTCACCCATAGCAACTCATCAGGCATACTGTAAAATGAAAGCAGCGATGGGATTGGTTGTTGTAGGATACTACAGACATTAGAAGCAGCAATCTAATTGGATGCTACAGATAACTACAGAAAAGCAGCAGTGTGATTGGTTGCTATGGGCAACTGCTGAAAGCAGCAATGGGATTGGTTCTGGGTAACAGAAAATTAAAGCAGGAATGCGATTGGCTGCTATAGAAGATGAAGGCAGCAATCTAATTGGTTGTTATGGACAACAGAAAAATAGAAGCAGGAATGTGATTGGATGCTATAGAAGATGAAGGCAGCAATCTAATTGGTTGTTCTGGGTAGCAGAAAATAGAAGCAGGAATGTGATTGGATGCTATAGAAGATGAAGGCAGCAATCTAATTGGTTGTTATGGACAACAGAAAAATAGAAGCAGGAATGTGATTGGATGTTAGGGACGATGTGTTGCTACGAGCAACTAATGCGGGACCTGAAAGGGGCAATGTAATTGGTTGCTATGGGTAACCTAAAGAAAATTAGCCCAGTTATGTGTATGGGTTCCATGGGCAACTGCACTGAGAAATATAAAATGCAACATGATTGGTTGCCATGGCAGCAGCTTAAAGGGGTACAGTGACTTTTTTTTTTCTTTCTGGTTTTACAAAGTTATATAGATTTGAAATTTACTTTACTGCCCTACAGGAAGTGGTGTATTCTTTCCAGTCTGGCACAGTTCTGACAGGAGCTGACAAGTACAGTGCCAGACTAGAAAGAATACACCACTTCCTGTAGGACATACAGCAGCTGATAAGTACTGGAAGAGATTTTTAAATAGAAGTAAATTACAAACCTGTATAACTTTCTGACACCAGCTGATTTGAAAGAAAGAAATTATTTGCCGGAGTACCCCTTTAAATAGTAGACTACTACTCTACACCAGAAAGAAATCATATGCATAAAACCTCACAGCAACTTTGGTCGTGCAATGTTAGTGAATGGTGTCAGGCAGTTTTTTGGTTTGTTGTATTTTATGTCTGACACTCGGGTTGCTGCTATGGATGAGCCAATGGCTCTACTGCATGGATTTTCTGTGCATAATGCAAGCAGATAATAAGTAGGCGCCAGTACTGCAGATACAGACTGGTAAAAAACACACAAGGTCTACATCAGGACCCAACAGCTGTCATGCATTCAACTTTCATAAGATAAAATGCTGATACTTATGCTGCATATCTGACTTGTGTCTCACCCAACTGAAATTTAAAGTGAAAATCTTTTCCTTTCAAATCAACTGGTTTCAGAAAATTACATACATTTTTAATTCTATTTAAAAATCTCCATTCTTCCAGTACTTATCAGCTTCTGTATGTTCTGCAGGAAGTGGTGTGTTCTCTCCAGTCTGACACAGTGCTCTCTGCTGCCACCTCTGTCCATGTCAGGAACTGTCCAGATCAGTAGCAAATCCCCATAGAAAACCTCTCCTGCTCTGGACAGTTCCTGACATGGACAGAGGTGGCAGCAGAGAGCACTGTGTCAGACTAAAAGGGAATACACCACTTCTTGCAGGACACATAGCAGCTGATAAGTACTGGAAGAGATAAGATTTTTAAAGAGAAGTAAATTACAAATCCATATAACTTTATGTAGCCATTTGAAAGAATAAGATTTTCACCGGAGCACCCCTTTAAAGATGTCTTTACAAAAAATCTGTTTGACAAAATGGCGTCCTGCCAGTGCGGGAAGCTGCTATTTACTATCACTATAAGGGTGGGTTTACACGTAACGGAATCGCAGCGGATTTCACTCTGCAAGTTCGCAGTCAAATCCACTGTGATTCACCTCCTGTCACTTTCAATAGGGTTACATACTCGCAGCAGAATTTTCTTCCCGCTGTGAGTATATAAAAGGCAGCCCCCCCTTAACCCCCGCGGCCCTATGCGTTCATTACCTGGTCTGGGCTTTGGGGGATCCTGGTGTCTAAACGTCCCGCTCAGCCAATCAGTGTGCTGCCCCACCGCAGCCACTGTTTTGCTAAGCGCAACGGCAGGAACCTCCAAAGCAAACCGGGATGACAATTCCACTGCAAGGATGTAATCCTATTGAAAGTGACAGTGAAGGGATCCGCAACAGATCCGTCCTGTAAGAATCTAGCCTTTAAGTGACACTGTCACCCTCTTTTTGCATTCTGACATCTTTACACAGGTGTAATGGGTAAATTTTTCAGTTTTCATACCTTATTTTATATCATACCTCATGGTGCTTGTTCCAGTAAAAAGTAATCTTTTATCATCTGCAGATTGTGCTACCTAGGCGGGGCTTCATGGGTGAAGCGCCACTTAGCCCTGCCCACCGTAGGCCCTGCCTCATGATGATATTGACACATAAGCCCCACCCCCTCGACGGCCATTGGAACAGGCCAGCCTATAGGTCTAGGCCACACCTGCTTTAGGCCGGCCCAAACTAATGGCTGATGAGGGGTGGGGCATATGTGTTGCGGTGATGTGGGTGGGGCTAAGTGGCACTGCACCCATGAATCCCCGCCCAGGTAGCCCAATCCACAGATAAAAGATCACTTCTAACTGGAACAAGCACCATGATGTAAAATAAGGTAAGAAAACTGCTCAATTTACCCTTAACACCTGTGTAGAGACGTAAAAATGCAGAAAGGAGAGGGGGTGATTAGTGTTTATCCAACCTACAGCTCTTGAGCTGTTTGCAAACTACAACTCCCATCATGCCTTGACCGCCTACAGCTGTAAGAGCATAATGGGTCTTGTACATATGCAATAGCTGGTGAGCTGCGGGTTGGTGAACACTACATTAAACTGTTGGCAGGATCAGCTGACTCTCTTGCTCTCCCTTCATCATACAATAATCGAGATGGAAACCATTAACTAGTTTGGCACTAGAATTGGGCGAACCTGAGTGGAGAGGTTTTTTTGTGCCAAAAAAAAACCGTTCTGGACTCCTAAACCTTTTACTTTAATAGCTGCCTAACCTCAGTTGGCCTCCCAGACCTGTGTAGAGTACATGGGCGGCAGCCATTGCTATGACTGAACTCCACAAAGCGAGTGCCAAGTCACCCTGGTGCCCGCTTGGTAATGGAACGTTGCAATAAAACTTTTACAGCTTGGAACCTTTGCTGCTTTCGCCTTTTTCCATGGCTGCTTTCACTGTGGTCATCAGCTTTTATTTTTTCATCCTAAAGTCATGGGGAAACAGGAGGCTGGCAGCGAGGTTACAAAGACAATTGTATAGAAACAATATTATAAAGTATATTACACATGGGCACTGTCATAAAAAAAAAACTTTTGACAGATCACAGGTACATGTCAAAGGTTTTGATTGGTTGAGTCTCACCACTGATCAGGAGAACAAGCCAGGAGTGCCCAGCGATCATCATCATCAGGGCCACGGGTTGAAGATCACACAAAGGAAAAATAAGTACTTTTTTAGGAGATGTTCACAGTGACGACCGTTTGTATTGGACGGCTGTCATTTAACCCCTTAATTTCCATTTTTTGCACTTTAGTTTTTTCCTCCTTATTAGGGATGGTCCGAACCCGCCGAGGTTTGGTTTCGGCTGAGCCCGAACGCTCGGCATCGGATTCCCGCTGTCTGCCCGCTCCGTGCAGCGGGCGGATACAGCGGGAGGACCGCCTGGAAAACTGGGATACAGCCTATGGCTATGGCTGTATCCCAGTTTTCCAGGCGTTCCTCCCGCTGGATCCGCCCGCTGCACGGAGCGGGCAGACAGCGGGAATCATTGCGGATGGTTCGGGTTCGTACGAACCCCATCCGAACTCGGTTCGGACCTTCCCTACTCCTTATGCTTAAAAGGCCATAGCACTTGTATTTTTTTCACCTAGAAACCCACATGAGCCTTAATTTTTTGCGCCAGTAATTGTACTTTGCAATGACAGGCTTCATTTTTGCATAAAGTACACTGCGAAACCAGAAAAAAATTAAATGTGTGGTGAAATTGAAAAAAATAAACAACATTTTTTCGGGGAGGTTTTATGTTTACATGTTTTTGTTTTTTTTTGTTTTGTTTTTTTAAATGTTCCTTAAAATTGCTCTATGACCATGCTTATAATGCTTTCACTCTTTGGTCTATGAGGCAGTGTGAGGTGTCATTTTGCGCCATGATCTGTACTTTCTATCGGTACCTTGATTGCGTATATGCAACTTTTTGATCACTTTTTATTATTTTTTTTTTCTGGATTTGATACAGCCAAAAATGCACAATTATGCATTTCCGAATTTGTTTGCGCTTGCACAGTTTACCATGCGAGATCCGGAATATGTTAAATTAATAGTTCGGGCGATCACGCACACGGCGATACCAAATATATTTATTTTTATTTTATTTTTAAAATGGGGAAAGGGGGGGGTGATTTAAACTTTTATTAGGGGAGGGGATTTATTATTACACACTAACTAGAAGTCCCCCTGGGGTTAGGGTTATTCCCCCTGGGGGACTTCTAGTAGAGCCACACTGATCTCTCAGTGAGATCTATGCAGTGTAGATATACTGCATAGATCAATGAGATCAGTGTTCTATTGCTCTCAGCCTTTAAGGTTGAAAAAAAATACTGGTAAAAACACCTAGAAAAATGTCAATAAAAATGGCTCTGATTTATCAATCTGTTTGCGACAAAAACAACTTCTCAAATTGCTTAGGTAAAATGAAAGCTGAGCTGTCATTGGTTGCTATGGGCAGATAAAAGGGGTAAACAGGGCAAAACGTACATATTATATATAATAATTCTGTAGTCCATTCTGTAGCACTGTGTATGGAACGTGAGATTGAGGCCTCAGGCCAGAGTTGTATGTCTGTTATATACGTTCGGTAAGCTCGCTGTATATCACATACGTGTCAATCTGGCCTAAATCATACTTATTTGAGTGACAACAAATCTCTGGTTTGTGCTATGGGATATTGGTACTATATAAATACAGGAATTATAGTGATGCTTGTTGTGTCGTTTCCCACTGGAGGGACACATCTTTAGGGGGTACATACTCCTATCTGCTACATATGAAGACACTACTATGGTCACTGGGGGGAAAGGCTGTTACAGTTTTTGCACTGGGGCCCAGAAGCTTCAGGTTACGCCTCTGGGGACGCCATCTTGTGCCTCTTTTCCATTTTCAAATATCAGAGAATATTCAAGGGGCTTGGTGCAGGTGGTAGCAAAAAAAATAAAATAAGGTAGCAGAGCTATCATATGTCAGGGAAAAAACTTCCAGGAATAAATCTTGTCATTATGGTCCCGTCTGTGAGTATGAGGAGGAGCGGGCCCAGCACAGGTGTACATGGGAGGATGGCGACGCTGCTGATTACCCACCTGTTTCTATGGAGGGTATAATTAATCATGGCCTCCCGGGACCAGGACAGCGAGACGGCAGGGAATATTTTGCATTCGGATTCTACAAAAAGTAGTTTGATATCAGGTGTGCTTGATATTTGCACCAGCTCTGCTAATATCAGGCGTTTCACATCCTTCGAAAATGCAAAAATGGCCGTTAAATGGCATTTTGCTGTTTTTATATGCTTTAGTATATATAGATATAAAAAAAGAAATCCTAAAATCATCCAATTGTGGACATTTCTCTGTCTATTGGATAGGGCTCTCCCGATTCTCCATGGACAGATATCAGGCATAATGGAAAATCACTGCCTGACCCCTTTGTTCTCTGAGAGATAAGTCCCCCTCAGAGCTTTATAGTGGAGCAGTTGCCCAAGCCAACCAATCAGATTTCAGCTTTCGGCCGGGTTCACACTACATAAAAAACACGGCCATATTTGAAAACAACGGCCGTATTTGCGTAACCCAGCCCCTTTAACCCCCTGCCACCCGCATCCCGCAGCATACATTACCTGCTCAGCGCCACGGCTGCATGTGAGGCTTCCGGCTCCCGTCAGTCGCGCACTGATTGGCTGAGCAGGACGACAAGAGCCGGAAGCCTCACATGTAGCCGCGGTGCAGAGCAAGTAATATATGCTGCGGGGGGTTAAAGGGGCCGGGTTACATACTCTTACATGCGGGTATGTAACCCTATTGAAGTTCACTGTATCAGGATTCGCAGCGAATTTCAATCCGGTACGTGTGAAGCTGCCCTTAGAAAAATTATGGGTCAAAAGCAAAACTAGGTTGCTGTTTTTGTGCTTTTAGTCCATTTTTCCTTTTTATGGTGAAAAATTAGGCTCGAGAAGCAATGTGTGAAGATAGACAAAAGGTCCTTTTACGCAGGCCAAGTATCGTCAAAAAGCTTTGCTATTGGTCAATATGCCAATATCATCCATACGCATATACAGGCTCAGTGGTGGACACTGGGGGTGGGACATGGTCACATGCTCCTCCATGTCGGCCATCTTATGGACAGACTCATCACAGAGCAGGGCAGCCCAGCCTGGAGGAGGAGAGTCTGATGTTAGCTCTATGAGGTACACAGGGAACTGCTGTCAGTATATACAGTGAGTACACTTACTAATACTGTACACTGAACAATTTTACTATAAAGTGGCCAACCCCTTTAAAAGAACCCTTTAAACAGCTTAGTAATTGTCAGTGCAGTAATGGTTTGCACATCCCCCGTTTAGACAGTGATCGGGCAGCGCATAAGCGTTTACTGATAGTTGGGTCTATTACATGGGGCAAGAACTTCCCCTCATTTCTAGACACTAGTGAAGATGGAGAGCGAAGCTTTCAGGTTGCCGCTTCTTGTTCTCATCTACTGGATACAAAGCTGAAATCCAGTTGCTATGGGCAACACCACATCCTGCCTGCGCTACTGCTTTCATACTTGACCGCCATGTTGCCTGCAGTGGTGACTTCATACAATGACATGTATAGTTACCTTATCGTGCACGCCATACTGTATCTTCAGGAGGTTCCAGGGCCCTTCTTTTTTTGGTTCGCCAGGCTCCATTGACGGTATCAGACTTCTTTGGGTTTTCCATGTTTTCTCACCAATCACTCTGTCCGAAAAGAGAGAAAAAAGGTGTAAATGGTATGAGCAAAACCAGAGAGTGGTTACCAAAAAGTGTCTCTTGTCTGGAGGACCTGTCGTGTCCTGTGTTAGGTAGGGTTCCTCCACATGGGCTGATATGTGGCCGTGTAAGGCTGCAAGCGAGCGTTGATCAGTACGTTTAATCGTTTATAAGGCATGATTAATCATTGTTCGGCCATTAAAATGCATCTCTCTGTCCTGTTTAGAGATGTGCGGCCGATAACGATGATTTTACCGACCACACAAAATATCATATAAGCCAACAAGCAGGCGATGGTAATCAGCCTGTGTAAAAGGGCCTTTACATAAGCTTAAGGGAGAACTCTGGACTGGGGTGATTTTTGGCAGAGTGCAGGGGAGAGGGAAGATGAAAAAAGTATGCCCAAGGTGGGACGCCACTATGGCCACTGACTGGCTAAGCAGGCCCAGGTCCCCACTCAGACGCAGAAGTGGCCAGGACTGGGGGACTGGAGCTGCGTGATACTGGCATCAGCAATGGAGCAGGGAAGATTAAAGCATAATACTTCCTTCATCAGAAAAAAAGGAAAAAATAGCACCCACCCCTATGCCTCTGTTCTCACTGCAGGTTGCACGCTGCATGTGGCTTAAGTACAGAGAAAAAAAAAAAAACAGAACGTGCAACAGCAACTTACAGGTGCAAGCGCTTGCCGTATATACTCACCCTGGCTTACACAAAATAAAAACCTGCTTTGTAGATATTAAAAAATGAGTATTTAAGCAAACTATTTGATCAAACAGAGTGTACCATGTCACCATTTTTTCATCTTTTTATCGTGTGTATGCCGGGGGAAGTATATACGGTAAGCACTTGCACCTGTAGGCTGCTGTTTCACTTTCTTTGTTTTGTCTTAACTTCCTTCATTTTAACACTGGCTGTTGATTGGTTCTTGTTCATTGAACTTATTACAATAATTGACCTCCATGGTGGGGGGATCAATGTGTGTATCCTCTGCTTCCTTGATTTGTTGGTTTCACATTCCCAATTAAACCAATAACAGCTCAGCTTTCATTTTATCAAAGTGGAAGCTGAGCTGTGATTGGTTGCTCTGGGGAATTTATACCAGTCTCTGTTTTACACACTTTGATAAATCTGGTGTCATTCATTGACGCCATTATGGTATAATTATCATTTACTTATTTATTAACTAGAATGTCTAATATGTTGTCCGCCAATGGTACTTACTCCCATCAGCTCCTGTCCCCATAGGGGCTCACAATCTAATTTCACATACACTCACATAATGCTGTTAGATTGCAACATGCAGCAGTTTTTGCAAAACTTTTTGCAATAGTGACAGCAAAAAAAAATGTTTGACTAATAAAAAATAATAAAATTGGTGTTATTTGCCTATGACAACCATCAGAGCTCAGCTTTTATTTCTTAACTTAGCTGAGCTGTGATTGGTTGCTCAGTTTTTATTTATCCCCGTTCTATTATCCTTTATTTATATAGCACCAACATATTCTGCAGACCTGTACTGGACCTTTCATATCTTTTCAATCAAAATTGGTAAAATCAGTACACTTAATTTGCCCTTTTTTTGTCAATTTTTCCCATATTTAAGCATATGATAAACTTGCCCCATTGGCTATTTCACACAACGTATGAGCACAGCGCGTTCCTGCAGCCGATACACATACTGTTGGATGTGCCTGTAAATCAATTAACTAATCACTACAATGTAAAGTACGTCCGCCATCTGTACTTTACATTGTGTGAACAGCTATTGTTTCCGGGCGCTGTTTGGCGAACAGCATCCGGAAATAATAGGCATGTACATTATTTTAATGCCCGTTTTAAAGAATGAGCATTAAAATAACGATGTTGATTCAATGCAGAAAAGAGCGGATAGTAATTTCATTTTAATCAGTGTGGCCATTGAGTGAATAGAAATTCTTATTCTTCAATTTATCAATTTTCAATATCTGGAAACTGCATATATATATATATATATATATATATATATATATATATATATATATATATATATATATAAAATTGGTATGTATTATTATATTATATATCTTTTTTATTATTATTTATTCTATTATTTATTCTATATTTGTCATTTATATTTTATAAATATTGACATTTTATTAAAAATATTATCTATTCACCTCCTAACAGGATGCAATTGAATGATAGCAGTTGCAGTTGCACAATGCACGTGCGTTCCACTAGGAAGCACAAGGGGTTAAGTCGACTTCCCTTCCCCCTTTCTAGAACCACCCATTTCCAGCAGTAGTGATAGTAAAAGGAGAGGGGCAGCTGGCTGGCTCTGGATTACAGAGCTGGGAAGCGGAGGCAGAGCTGCAGCCGCTCATCATTAACCTCTTTGTTGCTGAAAAGCAGAGCATGAATGGGATTTTATGAGAGTACAAGCAATAAATATAAGAGAGTGCTGACACCTACAATGAGGGGCCTATCATAGATTTTAATAGCGGATGTATAGTTATAGAAAGCATGCATAGCACGGGAACTAATGGCTGATTTAATATTACGTGCTCCATCGGCGTATAAAAGCGTTGGCCAGATTTCAGCCTTTTGCACGCTTTTTAACGCACGGAACCTTCGAGGGTCCCCGGCTATAGCCGTCATGTTGATACCACCAACTTTTATCTGTTTGTAAACTCTCCACATCAAGGCTTACGGGAACACAGAACCATCTTTGTACACGGGTTTTTGTGTAATTGTGTACGCATCTTTCACATGATAAATGAAGCTCATGGTCCAGTGCCTCAAATTAGTGCAATTGGGGGGGTTCTGTACCAAATAACATCAATTTAATGCAATGATCCTCGCTTCAAAGAGCTTGGCTCAACTCAAGTGTATGTGTGAGGCCACAGATGTTGTGCATCCAAGAAAATGTCTTCTCTCGTGGAGCCAAGGAACTGAGCAGATAGGGAAAATTTTGCCCTTAACCTCTTTATTTGACACTAGCGGACAGGACAGAACCCTGACACCTTAATACAGAGCGGATGGAGGGCCCCGGCCCATGTCATGTCTATGCATTGTTTACTTATTGAAGGCCTATTATCTTATGCATTCCAGAGATAAGATAGACTCTGTGCAGTGGACAGTCCATTGTCTTTTCTATCCTGGTAAAACAGAATGTAGCGTCCTGCGGGCAGCCAGCAGTTTAGGTGACTATACGTTAAATATATCCGGCTGTTTTTGGGATTCTCCATGTCTTTGATAATTACATTAGACTTTGATATCTGCTTTCAGTGATGTGCCGAGACTTTGTTCTCTCAAGAGTTTCTTTCATTAATCTGCATTTTGTCAAATAATATAAAGGAAGGGAATCCGTCAATGCATCACCTTCCTCTCTATGGGATCATCATTATTTTATTTTTTTAAATAATTATATTAAGGGTATAGTTTGCACATTTTTTTTTTTTTTTACAAAATCAAACAAGGCGACAAATCCCATTTGCATCCTGCGGAAATTTTTGTAAAATGATATGCAATTAATTTAAAAAAAAATAAAAAAATCTGCAACATGTTGACGTTCTCCACCAGAAAGAGCAAAGGATACGTTTGCAGATTTTCCCTTTAGGGTTCAATAGCGGAGCAAGTAATGCAGAGTTTGTTAGGGATCTGTAATTGCGGCTTTTGAAAAAATATTCCTTTATTTAAAATTGCAAAAAAATTGCCCAAAAAATCTTGCAAATTAAAAAAAAAATAAAAAAATCTTGCAGGCTACTGAAAATTTAATTTCGATAATCCGTAGAATATCCAACTAACGTGGACTTACCCAAAGCTCCATCGATGTGTTTTTTTATTTATTTATTTATTTTTGTTTACTTTAAATATTTAAAATTATAATAATAATAAAAAATACTGCTCTATTTTCTACAATCAGCTTTGGGTGCTCCACATGGCATGCAATAGGCCAGGATCCACACTATATTTGATCCTGGCACTAAGGAAAAGAGACAGAATACTACATGGAATAAATCTGATTGAAGTGATGACATTTCTACATCTGTTTCTAACGCTGTAAGTTATTTACTACCTCTTGAGGCCAAGTAAATAAGTGCAGAGGGTCCACTCTATTCATTTCTTATTTGCTAGCGCTCTACCAACATGGCCTTGAATTCTATATTACAGTAAACAGTCTAATGCAAGAAAGATTGACTCAAGGTCTAGGCCTTATTATTATCATCACTTCAGCCTGGTAAGCTCTGGTGCCCAAATTATAAAAAAAATAAGTGGCGGCGCAGACACCCTCAGATGCATTTATAAAAATGGCTTTGTTATAGAAATGTATGCCCCCCCCCATTTCCCATATGCACCAATTCATTAAGTGTCCTATGACTTTTTCCTCCCCTAGTAATAAGTGCTCGAATTGTGAAATACAAGAAATGTAATTAACCACTAAGATAGAAGAATAAGTGTTCTCATCACGGACGCAGAATGACGCTGTAAATATAGTACTTCAAGACGCCGAGGGTAATTGTCAGCTGACGGGTCAGATACATTTTTATGAGTTTCCCGTTTTTTTCCTAATTCCCCAACAATGTAAAAAATAAAAAAAGGATAAAAGCATAAAAAAGCACAAAAAGCAAAAAAAAAATTTAAATAGTAATTTCACTGCATTGTTTTATAATAAAATATAGTAGCATTACTAATTCGACTCATATTCACATATCACATATACCCCCCCCCCCTGCTGCTCAAGTCTATCAAGAATAAAATATATTTTCACCTTGTAAAAATATCCTATTATACAAAATAAATAAAAAAGAAACGGTTTGCAGCCAAAGCTTTTCCCTTCTTTTTCCCTATGTATGTCTTAGGTTCGGTTATGATATCATGGTGTGATGATTACTCGCTAATTAATTTAATAGACAGCATGCACAGTTAAATATTTTTTGCCATTGAGTGAAAGGTAGGGTGCACTGTTATCTTTAACAAGTGAACAGTAGATTAAAGACCCCTAGTAAGACATTTAACATAATACACTTCCTAACACACACACACAAAAAAAGCAGACTTTGTAATCCTTTCAAGCAGTTCTCTATGTTTAGACCACGTATTCCCATGAAGATTATAAACACCAGTTTTATGATTTTTCTAATTCACGTCCACACGCTTAACCATGTGCACTTGCGCTGCCATGGTGATATACTACATTCCGACCAAAAAGTTTATATTGTTTAGCGTATTTTTATTTTTGCTGTTCCCCATTAATAACGCTGAAAGAAAAAAAAAAAACCTAAAAAAGTCTTATTTTTATTATTTATTTGTAAGATAGATATATATATATATATATATATATATATATATATATTTTATTTATTTTATTTTTTTTATTGTATGTTGTCTTCCTTTTTTTTTTTTACCAACTTTAGTGGGTAAATCCAAACCTTGTTTGGTTAGTGGTTAGTTTTTAGGCCTCTTTTATGTCTAGAGTTTAATTGCCCCCCAAAAATATTGTTTGTTCCTATTTTTTTTTATTATTTATTTTCTATTTTATTTATTTTATTTTATTTTATTTTCTATTTTTCTATTTTCTATTTTTTATTTTATTTTATGTTGTTTTTGCAGTGTATTTTTTTTGTTTAGGTAGATGCATTTTATGGTATTTTATGCATTTTTTTTCTTTGGGTGGAAAAAGAAAAAATAAAATCACCACACTAAGGGCATGCTGAATTTGGAAGGAAAAAAAAAACACTGCTAGTTAGAAAAGAAACAAAGCACCACAAGTGAAGAAAAACACCACAAAAAGCATTGTTTAAAGAGGCTTTTATATTTCACTATTGACATAGCTAACATCTGGCCACAGAGTTTTTCAACCCCCCCCAAAAAAAAAAATACAAGAAAAAAAAGGTTAAAAAAAAATAACAACAAAAAATGTGTTTTTCTTGAACATAAAAACACTGTGTGTGAGACCAGACACATTATTATTTGTATCACTATATTTTTCACTCTTACTTTTTTCTTAAAGGCTTAAAAATGATCTATAACAATACATCATTATGACACTCAAAAAATAAAAGTCAAAATCCTCCAAAAAGAAACAAAAAAATCAAAATAGGTTAAAAAAGTAGAAGACAAATGGTCGGCCTGGGCTGAGTGTAGAACAGACTATTTAGTGGCTTGAACTAATTTAACTGGAGATTCCATTCTGACATTTAGGAGCTCGAAATTTATATTTTAGGTTAAAAAGCCATATATATAATATTTGTACCTGGATCCAGCGCAGATGTTCATGTGCACTCACTGGCTCAAAGTGAAGACTAGCTGAAAGAATTTATTTGTAGGCGCATTAGTCCTTCTCTATTTAGTTCTTTATTTTAATTACCTTTTAGTTTTCATATTTCTAATTCTTTAAAATTTATAATAAATTCACCATTTCTACCTATAGGGCATCACCCCTCCCAGAGGGAGAATTTTGGGAATATCTGCGGTCGGATTCTCCCCATTAAAAAAAAACAAAAAAAAAAACGCAGAATTGAGGAAAACCCTCACAATGTTATACAGAGAGAGCTGGATCATGCTGTGCCTTTGGGAAAATCCTTGTATTGCCAAGGCCCTAATGTGCTTTTTTCCACTTGATGCACATGGAAAAAAATCATTAGGAAAACAGCATAGACTTTTTTTTTTTTCTTTCATGGGCAGCGAATTTCAGGGGGAGGGGGCTCCTCGTATGGATACAAGTAATACTTTTAATTGGTATATAGATATGTGTTATCATATAAAGTATACAGCCTAACCAAATAATAAATAAAAGTAAATAAACAAAACACAGATTTTAATGTATGTCGATAATAAGTCAAAAACTTTAAAACTTTGGTTGTGTAAATAATATTAAAATAATATTATATAATATAATAATATATTAAATAATATATAATACAACAACAACTACTACTACTGCTACTAATAATAATAATATAACAAAATAATAATATATTAAATAATATATAATAAAATATTCTGAACCTCATGTCATTCAATTTTATAAAATATTCAATTATATTTTAATACATGCACATGGAAGTGTAAAAATAAGCTTTTAATATAAGTAATATATCAAGTAGATTAACAGAAATGTATATGATATATAAACCTAAAATAGCTAAAAATTCATATATTGAGGCAGGTTATATGGAAACACTTATAGAATTGGCGGCATATCCCTATCATGTTTACAAGCTTGTTCATGTTCCATGCAGTACTTTTACAATGCATTTAGACTATGTATGTATGTATGTATGTATACATCCTCACATAGAATAATGCAGCATGTCTATAGACTTAGTGTCCTTTTGACTTGTCTTTGGCCTAATATGCCTTTTGTTCTATTGAACTGAAAAGCATTGTACACCTACAGTTTTCAATACAGCCAGATGACACAAAAGACTCAAATATGTAATGTTTCCATAGGAGTCAATGGCAGATGTATGCAATACTATAGACGCACATGCAGCAGCATTGCACCAACCTGTATAACAAGCCTATAGTCCTAACACCATGCAGACGGGGCCTAACCTGTACTGTACTTTACTTTGCACTTGTATTGGATGCAGAATTCCTATTACAAACATTGATTGTATGAATTTACCCAAAATAAGTAATAAATAAATAATAATAATAATAATAATGATATCATCATCATCATCTAAACTTTATTTTTAATCCACCTGACAATTATTTTTTTCAGATAAAATCTTCCGTTCCTGGCAATTACTAGCAGGATAGCAGGCAAGCAGCTGCCCTGGGGCCCAAGAACTCAGGGGACTATCTCCACTCAGATATAAGCTCAGTTAGTGATGACTATGGAAGGGGAAATTGAATGCGGCCCCATTCCAAGTTGTACTATGGAGTCCCATGGTTACCCCTGCTGTGTGCATTATCCCTTCTCCGTGGCATTACTTGCATTATTCATGTGCTGTGACATCACCGCATTATACATTGTGTAGGCCTTATCCCTGTGCTGTGATATCATTGCGTGACTTATACCTGTACTGTGACATCATAGAGTAGATGATCCCCTTAGTCTGACATCACTGTGTACATGATCCCTATCCGGTAACGTTATATTATTCATTACCGCTCTATTGTAACAGCACAGTACTTATCATTTTACTGTTTTGACAGCTCTGTGTTTATTATCCCTGTACATCTGAATGCCATAGGGTTGCATATCCCAGCCAATGTCTCCCACATGGTATGAGCATAGACCGGCTATACAATGGTTTATGATATGTTTATAGTAAGGCCGGATGGCTTTTACCCAAACATATATATATATATATATATATATATATATATATATATATATATTAAAGTATTATTATGTTCTAATACATTATCAGCTACCGTTTAATTTCAATCACCCATTTGACACAGTACTCTCTGCAACCACCTCTGTCCGTGTTAGGAACTGTCCAGAGCAGTAGCAAATCCCCATAGAAATCCTCTCCTGCTCTGGACAGTTCCTGACATGGACAGAGGTGGCAGCAGAGAGCGCTGTGTCAGACTGAAACACTTCCTGCAGGACATACAGCAGCTGATAAGTACGGGAAGACTTGAGATTATTAAATAGAAGTAATTTAAAAATCTATATAACTGACACCAGTTGATTTGAAACCTTTTTTGCTCTGGAGTACCCCTTGAAGAGCCAGTAATGATTGACAGCATGTGCCCTGTATGGTGCTGTAGACAGAGGAGGAGTTTCTCTTTGCACCAGGACTCGTGTTGAGTTCCCGGAATATTCCTTTGGTTTTCACATAGAATATTATTGGCTCTGATCCAGCCAGTTATGTCCGCACAAGATAAATGATAGGACTCCTGTATTGTAAAGCTGCTAATGGCCACAGTGTTATGTTATAGATTAAGTACAGTATGCAGCCTGCTCTTTATATAGGAGATTAGTGATATCTGTGCATACAGTTCAGAATAAATACTATTACTGCTAGTGTGGTACTAGGCCTTGCTTTATACTAGCAGTAATAGTATTCTGCACCATATAACTGTATGCACTTTTTTCTTTTAAATCAACTGGTGTCAGAAAGTGCTAGAGATTTGTAATTTACTTCTATTAAAAAAATCTCCAGTCGTCCAGTACTTATCAGCTGCTGTATGTCCTGCAGGAAGTGGTGTATTCTTTCTAGTCTGACACAACGCTCTCTGCTGCCACCTCTGTCCATGTCAGGAACTTTTTAGAGCAGCAGCAAATCCCCATAGAAAACCTCTCCTGCTCTCCAGGCTGGAAAGAATATGCCACTTCCTGCAGGACATACAGCAGCTGATAAGTATAAATTTTTTATTTGCTGGAGTACCCCTTTAATGTGGTTCCACTTATGTAATCTCCACCACACAAATTTTTCTGCCATCAAAAAAGTGATGTCACCTATTAATACCTATAATGCCTTGGATGTTTTATGCGGATTCCATGGTGGGTTATTCTAAAGGTAAAAATCCACCATGTGAACACTTGTGGATTTTCTGTCCATATTTCTGTGGAAAAGTTCTGCATACAATGGAGGACATTTATCAAGGGCACTCTGCCTTTTTATTAGTTACTATGGTTTTTGCACTATATGGTGACTATATGGCTTTTGCACCCATTTTTTGGACTAAGATTTTTTTATGAACCAGTATTCAATGGGCGAATATTTTTTAGATGCAATTTGAGGCTGCGTTCACACTATGTATATTTCAGTCAGTATTGCAACCAAAACCAGGAGTGGATTGAAAACACAGAAAGGATCTGTTCACACAATGTTGAAATTGAGTGGATGGCCGCCGTATAATGGCAAATATTTGCTGTTATTTTAAAACAACGGCTGTTATATTGAAATAATGGCCGTTATTTACTGTTATATGGCGGCCATCCACTCAATTTCAACATTGTGTGAACAGATCCTTTCTGTGTTTTTAATCCACTCCTGGTTTTGGTTTAAATACTGACTAAAATATACGTAGTGTGAACGCAGCCTCAAAAAAAAAAAAAAAATCTGTCTGTTTCACATAATCCAGGATTTGGAGCCAATTTATCACATGCACAATTAAAAATAATAATAATAATAATTTGTGTAGCGCCAACAGATTCCGCAGCGCTTAAAAAAAATTGCAGAAACTGGTACACACCTACATCTGGTCAGTAGCAGGTAAATATTTTTGTGCATTTGGTTCCAATTTTTTAGCAATTATTTTTCTTCACAAATTTATGACTATTTGTTAAATTAGTCCTATTTGGCTGGGTAAAAAAACAAAAACAAATGAATACTCTGCAGAAAAATCGCACCTTTTTGACTCAATAGTAAACGTCCCACAATGTGTTACATTGACTTTAAGGCTAGGTTCACACACTGTATAAACAACGGCCGCTGTTTGATATGATACTGTAGTATGGATCGGATGAACAAAATTTTCTTTTATTTGGATTGTGGGCACATTTGGGTGTGTCTGCAATCCAAATTGCCATTGAAATCAGTGCAATGAACGGCCATACATTGTGTGAACAGACTGTGAACGGCCGTAGTTTACAGTCTGCCGGCTGGAAAAAATTGACAAGTCAATTATTTCCATGGCTGTGGGGGGGACAGCGGCCGTTGTGCACAATACATTGCGGACACAGCGGTTGATGTTCCCCATAGGATTCCACAGTGCATTTTTTTTTTTTTTTTTACAAGAATGGTGTTGTTTAAATCACCATTAATGTTCATTCTTGTAAAAACAAAAACATTGTGTGTATATATATATATATATATATATATATATATATATATATACACTATGGGCAAGATTTATCAAAACAAACATGGTGTAAAGTGAGACTGGCTCAGTTGCCCGTAGCAACCAATCAGATTTCACCTTTCATTTTCCAAACAGTCTGTGAGGAATGAAAGGTGGAATCTGATTGGTTGTTGGGGGCAACTGAGCCAGTTTCACTTTACACCATGTTTGATAAATCTCCCCCAAAATACTTTTACTCGGCTCAAAGAGGAAGAGATCTATTTGTCAGAATGAACTTTTGGTGATCACAGACAAAGCCCCGGCGGATAATACTATAATATGGCGCTGTTTCCCAGGTTAGTACAAGATCAGAGGTGAAGTGTAGGAGCTGAAATAGCAGAACAGGACATCACTAATCTATCTCCAATCTCCAGCGAGTTCCAACCTGTACAAGCATCCGAGACACGGAGACACCATCGCACAATACACGACAAATCACACTTTGTCAAGGCTGCAATTAACGGATCCTTCCCCGATTTCATTTATACTTCCAGTCATAGCACATCAGTCTGTCTGCGCCTGAGACGGGGAGTCTGTTGTAGGATACAATGTTGCTTGTAGACATATCAAGGAATAGGACTGACTGCTACAATCTAACCAGATACCGCAGTGTGTATGGCAGATGAAGAATTAAAGGGGAACTCTGTTTTTATTTTTTTCCTTACAAATCAAATGGTGTCAGAAAGTTATATAGATTTGTGTTTTACTTCTATTTAAAAATTTCAGGTCTTCCAGTACTTATCAGCTGCTGTATGTCCTGCAGGAAGTGGTGTATTCTTTCCAGTCTGACACAGTGCTCTCTGCTGCCACCTCTGTCCATGTCAGGAACTGTCCAGAGCAGTAGAGGTTTTCTATGGGGATTTGCTACTGCTTCACTTCCTCGCTGTCAATCATCAGTTCAGTGGCCCCATAGACTTAAAATATGGCCGCCTAAACAGAGACTCCTTCAAGCTGGGAAGTTAAATATGCTAACACACACCTCTCCTGGATTGTTCTCATGACCAGTTGGGGGTCTCAGTCTGGTTCAGTATATCCTTCTATTTTCCATTAAAGGGGTTGCCAAGCAAAAATCTTTTTCTTTCAAATCAACTGGTGTCAGAAAGTTATATGAAAGTTAGAGGAGTGGTCACACCTAGTTGTCAATTTATATATCCAGCAGGTATAACAGAGGAACAGTGAAATACAGAGAGGCTGTAGCAGTTATTTAAAGGGGTTGTCAAGCGAAAAACTTTTTCTTTCAAATTAACTGGTATCAGAAAGTTATATAGATTTGTAATTTACTTTTATAAAAAAATCTCAAGTCTTCCCATACTTATCAGCTACTGTATGTCATGCAGTAAATGTTGTTTTATTTCCAGTCTGACACAGTGCTCTCTGCTGACATCTCTGGCCGAGACAGGAACTGTCCAGAGCAGGAGAGGTTTTCTATGGGAATTCATAGAAAACCGAGACAAAGTTTCTGTCTCAGCCAGAGATGCCAGAAGATCAGGCCATGTAATAGGGGCTTTAAAGTGAGTTATATAGATGATTGCTTTGAAATATTTGTTTGATAAATTGTAATTTTTATATTTTACAATAGGTTTTTTCTCGCCCGTTTTCTCGCCCGTCATGGACTGGAGAAGAGCACATAGGAGCAGCCACTGGCCTCGCACCACCCTAAACTTCTGCCCTAATGTAGTAAAAAAAATAAATATATATATATATATATATATATATATAGTAAAAGGAAAAAAAAAAGAGCAGCTGTAACTAACATCGGTTATTGTGAAATGAGTGAAAAAGGAAGCGTGAGACCACAACTGCTTAGTGTGTCCACACAGGATAGCGATGAGAAGGAGTGATGATCAGCAATGAAGGGGAAATTTATCAGACATGGTGTAAAGTGAAACTGGCTCAGTTGCCCCTAGCAACCAATCAGATTCCACCTTTTATTCCTCACAGACTCTTTGGAAAATGAAAGGTGGAATCTGATTGGTTGCTAGGGGCAACTGAGCCAGTTTCACTTTACACCATGTTTGATAAATCCCCCCCCCCCCCCCCCATGTATGATAGATACAAATACACTACATATTCAGATATAGGCGGAAACACCATCAACACTGATCAACCTCCGGATAGGAAAACTCTTGTTTGTCAGCTGATCAGATGTTTATGCAGGAGAAAAAAAAAACAAACATCATTAGTCGTCTGCACATTGCCCTGCTAAACGGGTCATGTGCAGCCAACAATGAGCAAATTAAAGAGCTGTACAAACAATCCGCCAATCATATGTGCCGTCCTGCCTGAGCGCTGATTGAGCCGTGTAAATGAGACCTAGATCAGTGCTGGTTTATAGGACCTATAACCAAGCAAATGAGCGTTCCCCATAATCGGCTCTTCTTAAAGGGCCAGCGATCAGCTGACAAGCGAGAAAATGGCGTGTTTGTGGATTGATCGCATCCTTTCTGCAGCCGAAAACATATTCTTTATCAGCCACGTATGGCCCTATATATAGGGGATGTGTGGTTGACATGGATAAAGTGAATGATCGAGCTAGATCCCATCTTGTGAGGCTCAGCGCTGATCACTTGGCCTCACAGCGCTGATCACTTGGAGCAGGAGTAAGGAACCTTGGTACTTATCAGCTGCTCTATGTCCTGCAGGAAGTGGTGTATTCTTTCTAGTCTGACACAGTGCTCTCTGCTGTTACCTCTGTCCAGAGCAGTAGCGTATCCCCATAGAAAACCTCTACTGCTCTCCGGACTGGAAAGAATACACCGCTTCCTGCAGGACATACAGCAGCTGATAAGTACTGAAGTAAGAAAGTAATAGAAGTAAATTACAAATCTCTGTCACTTTCTGGCACCAGTTGATTTGAAAGGAAATTTTTTTTTGGTTGAACTATCCCTTTAATATGGCAGCAGCCCCATGAACATAGACATAGCAGACTGGAGGGGGCCCTATTTACTTGTATGGGAGAGTTTACTATGGCATGTTGTGTGACCTGTGCAGAGGTCACTGTGAAGGTCTCTGAATGTGCATGTCCTGATCTGTCTTCATTGATATAAGGTGGCCATATACTTTCAGTAGCTATCCGCTGGTCTTTTGTTTGGCTGACAGCTCATACACATGCAAAACTTTCCTGTGATCTGAATGAAGGGAGGTTGGGTACGACACTCCTAGGCAGCTATAGATCCTTAAAGGAGTAGTTCACTAAAACATTTTCCTTTCAAATCAACTGGTGCCATAAAGTGCCACAGATTTGTAATTTACTTCTATTAGGAAATCTCAAGTCTTCCAGTACTTATCACCTGATGTATGTCCTGCAGGAAATGGTATTCTTTCCAGTCCGGAGAGCAGTAGAGGTTATGTACGGAGATTTGATGCTGCTCTGACACGGTCAAAGGTGGCAGCAAAGAGCACTGTGTCAGACTGAAAAGAATACACCACGTCCTACAGGACATACAGCAGCTGATAAGTACTGGAAGACTTGAGATTTTTTAATAATAACTTTCTGCCACCAGTTGATTTGAAAGTTGTTGTTTTTTTCTGGGCACAACCCCTTTAAGTCTTTACAGATATGTTTTTCGCGTTCACATGTGCAGAAACACAATGAGAATGCTTCAGTTCATGGCAGGAATAGACCATGTAATTGCCGCCCAGCCGTCCTTCATTGCAAACTCAGACGTGTGTGAACATACCCTAAACGTCTCTATTCAATTTTTTATATTGAGTTGGACTTAACAGAAACCTGTCATCATTTTCATGCTGCCTGAACGGCATGTTATCTGGGTGCTCCTTAGTGGCTTGGTTCATAGATCTTTTCCGTTTTAAACATAGGGATTTTGTATCATTTAAGGCAGGCAGGGTGCGGAGGAGTTACCCAGGACCAGACCCAGTGACTTATAAAAATGATCCGTCCCCTTTAAAGGGTTTTTTCTTGAAAAAAATAAAATAAAATAAATAAAACTTCTGTTAAAAAAAAATCTCAAATCTTACAGTACATATCAGCTGCTGTATGTCCTGCAGGAAATGGTATTCTTTCCAGTCCGGATAGCAGGAAAGGTTTTCTATGGGGATTTTGCATAACAGTACCTGACATGGACAGAGGTGGCAGCAAAGAGCACTGTGTCAAACTGGAGAGAATACACCATTTACTGCGGGGCATACAGCAGCTGATAAGTACTGGAAGACTTGAGATTTTTTAATAGAAGACAATTACAAATCTCTGGCACTTTCTGGCACCAGTTGATTTACTGAACTAACCCTTTAAGGTGCATTTTGGCAATGAATGTTGCATAATCTTTGCAGCTGAATATAGATTTTCATGGTTGGATAGATGTTGCTTCCTCACAACCACGTTCCAAAGTCCTTCACAGAAGACTAGAGACAGTAGGATAGGAAGGGTCAGCACATTGTTAAAGGGGATATCACGATGAGACCCAGATCTGACTGCTGGGGGAAGATATAGCCAGCTGCTTGTTTCCCTTGTAGCAAGTGTCCACATTATATACCAGGGGTAGGGAACCTTGGCTCTCCAGCTGTTGCAAAACTACAACTCCCATCATGCCTGGACAGCCTTTGCTGTCCAGGCATGATGGGAGTTGTAGTTTTGCAACAGCTGGAGAGCCAAGGTTCCGATGGTAGTTGTAGTTTTGCAACAGCTGGAGAGCCAAGGTTCCCTACCCCTGCTTGAGTATACCGGAGAGGTAGCCCTGTCTGTTAGTCGTTGTCTATTCGTGGATAGTAGTGTGTATATATATCGCGGGGAGACTTATCTAACATGGTGTAAAGTGAAACAGGCTCAGTTGCCCCTAGCAACCAATCAGATTCCACCTTTCATTTTCCAAAGAATCTGTGAGGAATGAAAAATGGAATCTGATTGGTTGCTAGGGGCAACTGGGCCAGTTTCACTTTTCACCATGTTTGATAAATCTCCCCCATAATGGTCATGTACTATATACGCACACATGTATAATATAAGGAAAGCTGATCTATTCATAAGATTGATTACTAATATACAAGAGCGGCTAATCGCTACACAAGAACAGTGTGTGAGTACTGGAGGTTGGTATCTGCAGCAGAGGATCCTGTATGTGAAGACTTGTGTATTTTCTCCTCTCCCCTTCCCACCCTGTTGTGTTCTCTGGGCTGAGAACAATGGCAGTGCCCTGAGGAGCAGTAGACTAGTACAAACTTGCAGCATTTCCTGGCTCTTTATAGCCGGGCCCCCCTTCCCTTCTTGCTCAGACCTCCCTAGGCTGCTGCCTTTAAATGCTCTGGCAAACTCATCCGCTGCCAGAAGTAACCTGTGAGAGTTACATAATACAGGCTGCACATTATTCCTGCTCACCACATCCTCGCCGGCCTACCGTGCTGGAATCTATGACAGCGGCTACTGTGCGCCTCTGCTCCTGTTTATTTTCCTGGTTTTTATCGGGTAATGTTATTGCCCTGCGCTATTCCAATATTTCCTGAATTAAAGTCAACAAATCCTGCACATTGATTCACTTACGAGGTGGTTCGGTACTATGTGAATTACACAGTTATAGGCCTATAAATTTCATCCATTAATAAACATTGCTTTGTTTAGTACATGATGTAGATTCGGGTTTATTGGTCTTTTTATGCTTGCAGAAATAAAATGCAATAAAGTATTTGGGTGTGAGGAGGGATGTGTATAAAGGATGGGGCATGTCAAGAGAGATAAGCCGCTGCCGGAATCATCTGGCAGTTGCTCTTCCCTCTGAGAACACATGCACACTCACCAAAAACAAGCAAACTTATATGCTAATAAATGTTAGCTGAATGAACATTTGGTCATGACTATCTTAAAGGGTCTCAAGGTTTATTAAATTATACCAGTATTAATTACATCATTTTGTTCAGCCGTTCTCCTAATATGCAGGAGAAAAAGATTTGTGTGAAACCCTCCCCCCACCCTTCAGCTGCTGATTGACAGTTGACTCCCTATACAAAGCACAAATAGATAACTGCCAATCAACAGCTGGTGGGTGGAGTTTGCTGGTGCTCTTAATATCCAGGACTATTAAGCACATGCACACAATGGAGAGGACTACTTATTGTCCATGTTGTTCAGGAGAATATCTCTGAATCAGATTCAAGATTTAAGATTCAAGCTCGAGAGCTTCCAAGATGAACAGTTGCTTACCAACGTTTTATCCTTTGGTGCACAATGATGGTCATCTTTTTATGCCCAGGATATCTTTTTATTTACATCTATGAATCCTTGTTTATGGAAATTACATAGATCTATCTATCTATTATCTATCTATCTATCTATCTATCTCCTATCTATCTATCTCCTATCTATCTCCTATCTATCTATCTATCTATCTATCTATCTATCTATCTATCTCCTATCTATCTATTATCTATCTATATATCTATCTATCTATCTCCTATCTATTATCTATCTATCTATTATCTATCTATTTATCTATCTATCTATCTATCTATCTATCTATCTATCTCCTATCTATCTATCTATCTATCTATCTATTTATTATCTATCTATCTATCTATCTATTATCTATCTATCTATCTATCTATCTCCTATCTATTATCTATCTATCTATCTATCTATCTATCTATCTATCTATCTATCTATCTATCTATCATCTATCTATCTCCTATCTATCTATCTATCTATCTATGGACACCCCTTTATGAATATGTATTGCATAGCGTTAATTGGGATTTCAAATACTTAAAAAAAATAATTATTAAAGGCCTATCTCCAAGATAGTACATCTGGCACCTGGTAACCCCCAATCAACTCTTTGCCAGAAACAGAAGCAGACAGCGCCATATATTGTGTAGTGGCCATGCTGGGTTACTGCAGCTCAGCTCTTATTCACTTCACTTTAGAGTTACAGTTGCTTGGGATCAGGGCAGGTGAGTATGCTTTGTTTTAGTTTTTATTAATTAAGAATTGAAAGTTTAAAGTATAAAGAAAATTAGGGTTTTATATTCCTTTCAACAAAACTCTGAAGTGATATGAAAGAGAGAAGACTGAATACATCTCTTTAGCATCTACTCCTGCTTGTGGCTGCATGCAGTAAACCACATAACATTAAAGTGACTCTGTACCCACAATCTGACCCCCCCAAACCACTTGTACCTTCGGATAGCTGCTTTTAATCCAAGATCTGTCCTGGGGTCCGTTCGGCAGGTGATGCAGTTATTGTCTTAAAAAAACATTTTAAACTTGCAGCCCGGTGCCCTACAGGAGTATTTGTGTCCTAACTTTGCACCACCCCCTCTGTCCCTCCTCCCAGCCCTCCTCATCATTAGGAATGCTCCAAGCAGGTATACTCCTATTCCTCAGCTGTGTGAATACTGAACATGGGCTGGATAGTTAAGGCACCTGTGCAATGTTCAGACAGGAGAAAATGTTTCAGTGGCATTCCTAATGATGAAGAGGGTGGGGAGGAGGGACGGAGGGGTGGTGCAAAGTTAGGGCACAAATCCTCCCGTTTGGCTCGGGCTGCAAGTTTAAAAGTTGTTTTTTAGGACAATAACTGCATCACCTGCCAAACGGACCCCAGGACAGATCTTGGATTAAAAGCAGCTATCCGAAGGTACAAGTGGTTTGGGGGAGGGTCAGATTGTGGGTACAGAATCGCTTTAAATATTACTGACATATAGTGATGGTGGACATAGTACCATTCTCTTGTGTCAACAGCCAGAGTATATTTATCTAATCTCACTCTGACATATTTTTAGTTCACCAGGCAATTTTTTTTATTTAGTTTTTTTTTTTTATGTGATTTCGTGTCTCTTTTTGTATTCTCATATCCCTGTAAATGATTGATTTTTAATAGGATTATTATTACTAAAATAAATAACAGTTAATAAAAAGGAAAAAAGGTATAAAACGTGCCAGTTTTTTAATCTGCTAATGTGTTCTATCGAAGTCTATAGAACAGCATCCATCAATGCACACATTGTATTAAAAAAAAATGGCCTAATTCCAAACTTCATCAGGTGGACAGGGATCACTTTTATTATGTGTGTGCAGATCAGCGATGGAGATGCTCAGCCAATATAAAGGAAAATGTCAAATGAAATCCAGGAATTAGAGCAAATAAATCTGCGGCATTCATCCCTCTTCACGTCTTTATTTTGGTAGCATCAATAAAACTATAGCGCCAACCAGAGAAGTTACATTCCCCAGGGCCTTAGGTTGTCTTCTCAAAGGGTCACTATCATTTTTGCACACTTGTCATGTCATAGTGCTGTACAAGGGCTATGTGTGTTAGTCAGTCGGGGAGTGAAGCTCACAACCACATGTTTCTCCCGACGCGTACTAATGATCGGTGGAGGTCTGACTGTTTTTGTTGAATGACAGGGTCACGTCTATTGGAGTTTTTATGACATCAGTGTAAAATTTTATAATGTACCCATCACGTAACACAATTGTGATAGTGGCCAAGTGTCCACATTGCTGCTCCTCCATTGTCACTCGACAACAGGCATGGGGAACCTTCGGCCCTCCAACTGTTGCAAAACTACAATTCCCATCATGCCTAGACAGCCAAAGCTCCGCTTTGGCTGTCTAGGCATGATGGGAATTGTAGTTTTGCAACAGTTGGAGGGCCGAAGGTTCCCCATCCCTGCTCTACAACATATCATGTACATGGTTCATGTAATTAAACCTTTCAACAAAAAGTGTCATCAGGAAATGACCTATTGTCTAAATCAAGTTTTATGTTAATTACATTTTTAAAGAATTTTTGGTTAAAAAAATAAAAATCTTTTTTTTTTTTCTTTTTTCCCCCTGTCGATATTATAGCCTGAAATCTTGCATTTTTCATTCTCATTATTAGGCCTAAAACTAAACTTAGACTTCCTGTCATACAGCGGTCTCCTTCTTCTCCTTACTGTCTATATATATATATATATCTCCAGGCCATTTACAAGTTCAGCCTCCCCCTCCCTCTGCACAATAACCCCCAAGGGCATAACTCGAAATGGCTGGGCCCTATAGCAAACTTTTGATTGCCCCCACCCCCTACTGACTACAAACCTGTTAAGTGTAGTCATAACTCTTAACATTTAATTGCACATGCTCCTCAAGAGCACTTGCAGTTGAAGGGACATGTTCTGCACTCTGCTTGCCCACCTGGTGCTGTAAATGATGGCGTAGAGGGCCCAGTGTATTGCAGCAGTGTAGGCCATCTGGCACCCTGATTCAGTGGGCCCCTCTATGGTGGTATTTACGCTCCTTGTAACCCCTCTGCCCAGGTCACAGAGCATGCCAAGATAACTGAAAGTGAATAGGGTTACCTCTGGTCAATTGTTCCTATGTCCACAGGGCTTGTTATAAATCATATCTCTAAATGCTGTTTCCAGCAGCTCAGAAAGATGGCTGTGCTAAAATTTTGATTAAAAAAATGACTAAAAAAAAAATTATATTTGTCTCAAATCAGTAAACAAAATCTATGTCATATATCAATTTATTTCCAAACTTTTATAGCAGGTTTGGGATTTTGCAGCTCTTGGAAAACCCCTTTAATGGAAAAGATGTCATTAATTTTGGAATTAATGGAAAAGATGTCATAAAGAAGGTTCCGGTTGTTGTTTTTTGTTTTTTTTTAACATAAGAATTGAAAGAAAGAAAGAAAAAAATGTTTTGCTTCCCTACATACACCACGCAGGTTGCTTTCCATCTCACAAGGCGTCGCTTGCAGATCTTAGTACACGATCGTGTCCTCCTTGCTCTGAACAGGTTGATCTTTTGCTTGTTTTGTGGTTTTCTTCAGACTATTTTGGGCCCTCGGCCTGGTTGCTTGAACATTTTGAGGTGAGGTATGGTATGTAGAATAGGTCGATGGGGTTGATAAGGTCTAACTGTCAAGATCTGGGCAGGAATTTGCGGGTTCGGATTAACAGACGCTTACACAAACTTCTCCACCTAAAGTTACTTTAGAAATATCACATACAAACCTACCCCCCACCCCCACCCCACCCCAAACTACCTGGAACGCTGTGCAGAAGAGATAATAAGCGGCTCTGGTTTAGATATAGCACTCCTGGTTCATCACCATTCTCATCAGCTTTTGCAATCATCCTGGCGTAGAAGGGGGGAGGGGGGGGGGCGCTAATATGTACAATGTCAATGGGCATGTAACTAGGAAACAGACTGTGGCCTGAAAGAGCTAATTTCCTGTGAGCATAGCTAAGCAATGTATATACACACAACAGATAAATGCTCGGGCAGTTACAGGTCAGCACATCAGCCCCCGGTATCAGTGCCCTGTGGAAAAGAAATAGATCACAAAGAACACAGTGACATTCTTGGAAACCTGTAAGGAATTTGTAAGTTGTCAGTTGCATTGTATTATTTGCACAGGTGCTGCTTAAGACTCTGTTCACACTTTTTTTTTTTCTAATACAATTTATAATTTTTTTACTTCAATTTACAATACAATTTATTATTTTTTTTACGTCATTATTATGGAGGCTGCCGTCTTGCTTGAGTTGTTTTTTTTTTTTTTTTTTTTACAGCATTTAATAACATGCCTTATGGCATTTCAAGACTTTATTCTTTGTACGGGACACATTTCTAGCCATGCTCTGTGAACTCTATACAAAGGTCATTCTACAGGGAAAGGGAGGCTGAGCTGTTATTGGTTTTGCTATCTGTTGGTGTCACTTTACTGTAATGCTGTACAGATTTCTTTCTAGCAGTCTCCTTCTTATCATCATAGACAGGACAGGAAGTCTCAGCTTACTTTTAAGCCTAGTGGCCAGAATGAAAACTGCAAGAGTTGAAATTTAAATTTCCTGACCTGTTGCTTAACATAATAAACATCTTATGCTTAGCTTTACACGCTCCACAGGTGTCCTTATGTGGCCTCTTCGGTGTCCCCTGCTGACTGCAGCTCCTCTACTTCTGAGACATACTCGTCTCGGGAGTGACAGGCCACTTAGCTAATCACTGGCTGCAGGGCTGTCCCATCTCAGCCAGTGATTGGTTGAGCAGGCTGTCACTCCAGAGACAAGTTTGTCTGGGGCAGGCTGCAGTCAGTGGGGGACTCCGACAACACCACATCAGGACAAGGGGAGTGCGGAGAGGTAAACATAATGGGGACAATTTACTATCAGTGTGCCTCTGGTGTACGCCAGGGAGAAGGTGCAGATTCACCCCTTCTCCCAGGCATACGCCTGCTGTATCCTCGGTTCACCTGATGGGGGGACATGGCAAGACTGAGAGGAGGCATGGCCTCCTGCTGCACGTAGCCCCTTTAAACAATAAGTGATTTTCTGATGACACATTCCCTTTAAGGCTATGTAGTATCTGCATCTTTTCTTTTTTTATGACCCATTCCAGGCTTGCTTAAATTATATCTATCTGTTAACATAGCCTTAAAAAAAAAAAAAATAATAATATAATGATAATAATATAATAATAATATAATAATAAATATTGCCATTGTGTTTTTTTTTTAATTATTATTTTATTATTTTACATTGGGAATATTTCTTTAAAAAAAGGAATTACATTTTTTTTTTTATTAAAAGAGGGTTTTATTTAAAGGGGTACTTTAGCGATTTTAAAAAATCTTTCATATCAACTGGATTTACAAAGTTATATTGGACCGAGCGGCCAGTCCACGTGCTGGGTTGTGAGGGGTTATAAAAAAATCCCTGCCCCTGCCGGCTACCAGATTTTAAGAATGGCCAAACTTCTCCTTTAAGTCAGTGCTTTATTACATCTAGGAGTCCTAGAACATGACTAGGGATATATGCCAAGACAGAGATCTCTCCCTACTCATGTTCTTAGACTTCTAGAGGGTGTAAAACTAACTGACCTGAAGAAAAAGCTCCCTTGAAAAGGTGGTGTGAAAAAGCTAATTTGCATATCCTTTCTACCCAGAATTCCCAGTAGAGCTGAGTGGCCTGTAAGTCTTCCCATATTGTCATGATGCTCTCCTCAAGGAGAAACATTATCCCTGTGGTCCCAAATAGTTTTACAAAAACTGATGGTAAAAACGTTTCTTTGTTGATTCTGGTAGAACAATAGTTCATTATCATTTCCCCAGAAGATCATTTAAACTGACAACTACAGATGAGCGAACCGGGTTCGGGTTCGAGTCGATCCAAACCCGAACGTTCGGCATTTGATTAGCGGGGGCTGCTGAACTTGGATAAAGCTCTAAGGTTGTCTGGAAAACATGGATACAGCCAATGACTATATCCATGTTTTCCACATTGGATAAAGCCTTAGAGCTTTATCCAAGTTCAGCAGACCCAGCTAATCAAATGCCGAACGTTCGGGTTCGGATGGACTCCAGCATGCTCCAGGTTCGCTCATCTCTAGTGACAACCAATATGGCTGCACTTCCTGTTGTCACTTTTGCAAGTACAGCTGCCACAGATACACAGAAAAACGCCAATAGCTCTGTAAGTTAAACCAACATTTACCAGACTTGGCCGATTTTACATTAAAACCCCCTTATAATAAGTCTCTGGGGTCTCATTAACTCAGTCATCTTTGCTGTTTTCATGCATTTTATTTGTGTTCTGCTCCATAATACGCAGCCAGTGTTTGTCAATGAGATCATACACGCTCATGGAGTCATCGGTAAATGAGCTAAATTCTTCTATACAGCGATGTCTATCATACATCACTATTCCAGATCGTTATTTATATACTGTGTAAAAAATAAAATAAAAAATAACACAAAAAAAACAACAAAAAGCTTCCAAATCTGATAGTGACATGTACAATCCTGACATAAACCGAGCTCGATAAAATCACTCCTACCTCATGTCCTACTTCTCACTGTGGTTTAGTCCTTATTTCAGTGCAGTCATGTGCATGAGGCCTTAGCGGGGCTATACGGTTTGCTTAGCAGACCAGATAAATCATCATTGTCCAGCAAGTCCATATAGCGTAAATGTTCGTAGTCCGCACTTCTCATAATACTTTATGACATTGAGTTTGGCAGATGCATGTGATGTAGTTACAGATCTGTGTCCTATATGCTATAGTACAAGGGTAGGGAACCTTGGCTCTTCAGCTGTTGCAAAACTACAATTCCCACAATGCCTGGACAGCCAAAGGCTGTCCAGGCATGATGGGAGTTGTAGTTTTGCAACAGCTGGAGAGCCAAGGTTCCCTACCCCTCTATAGTGGCATCCAACACTTATTACTCCTAGGTAGTTATATACTAATACTCTACTTAGGTGTAAGATTAACACCATTTAAGTTGATCGTAATATATTGATTTATTGATCAGTATAAGGAATGCCTTTTTATTTACTGGCCGTGTCTCTGGTCAGACTAAAACGGGGACAAATGACATCCCGGCCTGTAATAACAATCAATAGATCACCAATTTGAGATCCTGACAATACTGCCTGGAACCTTGCCCTAAGTAGAGCTGTCTGGCTTTGCAGACCTCCGATTCCGCGAGGGATCTACTAATGGAAGGAGCCCACAAAGCACTCAGACGCGTAGTAAAATTGCTATCTGCATTATCAGAAGTTATTGTGTCTGCTCTTCCATCACACTAAACAGGCCTTACTTTCATATTCAGCAACAGTCTCCACATTTAAAGGGGAAATCCGGTACGGGGGCCAAAAAAATTATTCCAGCTGGGGTTGGGGTAACTTAAAAAAGTCATAATTATCTGTCTGGGTTCCCGCACAGTGCCGCGTCCCGCTCCTTGATGCCAGCCGGCTGTCTTCTACGCTCCCCTCCAGCCATGTCACGACCTGGTTGACGGATGCCCCGCTCAGCCAGTAAGAGTCTGGGATGGGACACCGCTGCAGTCACTGATTGGCTGAGCAGGCTAAATCCCACCTGCTTATAATGTTCAACCTGGGTCATGACGTACCCGAAAACCAAGAGGAGAGGACACCCGGCGAGGTACGGGAGCTTGATGATGTGGAGCCTCATGGGCACAGAGTCAGGTAGGCATATTGGGGGAGATTTTTCAAAAATGGTGTAAAGTGAAACTGGCTCAGTTGCCCCTAGCAACCAATCAGATTCCACCTTTGATTCCTCACAGACTCTTTGGAAAATGAAAGGTGGAATCTGATTGGTTGCTAGGGGCAACTAAGCCAGTTTCACTTTACACCAAGTTGATAAATCTCCCCCATTGTCTTTTTTAATTTCCCCACACCCCCTGCCCATAATGATTTTTTGACCCAACCAACTTCCTACAACTCAACAGATGACGAGAGGCAAACTTTTTGAAGGCAACATTGATACTCTTTAAAGGGGTAGTTCACCCAAATTTTTTTTCTTTCAAATCAACTGCTGCCATGAAGTGCCAGAGATTTGTAATTTACTTCTATTAAAAAATCTCAAGCCTTCCAGTACTTATTAGCTGCTGTATGCCCAACAGGAAGTTGTATTATTTCTAGTCTGGAGAGCAGGAGAGGTTTTCTATGGGGATTTGCTACTGCTCTGGACAGTTCCTGACATGGACAAAGGAGGCAACAGAGAGCACTTTGTCAGACAGGAAAGAAAACACCACTTCCTGCTGGACACACAGCAGCTGATAAGTACTGGAAGACTTAAGATTTTTTAATAGAAGTGAATTACAAATCTCTGGCACTTCATGGCACCAGTTGATTTGAAAGAAAAAATTTTTTGGTGGACTACCCCTTTAAGGACCTCATATATGTTGGGATGTTGAGAAATGTTGACTCCGAGGGAAAGCAGGATCAGGCCTGTTAAATTTTAACTGCCTGATCCTTTTGTTCTTGGGGACATAGGCCAATGCCAGAATTGTCTTACCCTTACCCTTTAGAACACATAAACGCAGGGCCAATCATAGCTGTTGGTAAAATGCTAAAGTTATTAAAGGTGTATGGACATCTGTAATGTACAGCACAGGTCCTTAACCCTTGGTCCCTTTCGAGCCATGTTCAACTTTGGGTGATGATGTGGACCCAGGCCACATGTGGGAAGACAATACATTTTTTATACTAGTATTATCCCATGTAGCTTGGCACTGCTGTATGGCAGTAATGTGAGCTGTCAGTGTGCAAGGCATTCCGCCAATAATGGTATGTCGACATATACTGTGGCGGAGAGTCATCAGGATGTAGACAGATATCTGTAACGGACATAGCAGTGTCAGGACTGTTATGGTGAACCATACAACGAAGGGTTCACAAGCCACATGGGGCCACTGATGTACAGGATACAGATGCAGCAGAGCTTTGGGGTTTATTATTTTGTCATAATATCACAATGTGTTAAAGGAGAAGTCCAGGGGTAAGCTAAAGAATTATTTTAGGCGGGGGGTGGGGAACATAAAAAAGAGGTGATATTCACTTGTCCCGCTCCCGGACCCGAGTCGGCTGTCTTGTCAACTCCCCTCCGGACACGCCACTACGCAGCTAACGGATGCCCTGCTCAGCCAGTCAGTGATGGGGGCAGGACACCGCTGGAGTCACTGATTGGCTGAGCGGGCTAAATCTCATCGGCTTGTGACGGTTCAGCCGGGTCGTCACGTACCCAGAACCCGGCAGGTGCAGCACAAGGTGGGGACGGGGACAGGACACCTTAGTGTCTTTTTTATCTTACCCCCTGCCCGTAATCATTTTTGCCCCCTGCCTGGACTTCTCCTTTAAGATTATCTATAGCAGGGGTGATAAACCTCCAGCCCTCCAGCTGTGGCAAAACTACAATTCCCATCATGCCTGGACAGCCTGTCCAAGCATGATGGAAATTGTAGTTTTACCACAGCTGGAGGGCCGAAGGTTCCCCACCCCTGATCCATCGTAAGGAAGAGATAAACCTACCGGATAACCCCTGGCGCAATAATAACACCTCATCAGCTCCGCATTTATCTCTTCTCACTCCATCTAAACCCAACAGGGCTCTGAATGCAGATGTAATCCGTCACTTTTCAATCTACATGGAAGCCCCCTTCTTTCTTCCCCCCTTGGCGGTTATACGGCCCTCTTACTGTTTGCTTTAAATCACAGCAGGTTGAAGTTTAAGCTCATAAAATATTCTTCTCTTATCGAGAACTAAACAAACCAACAAAAACAAACAGAGAAAAAAAAACATATAAACCATATAAACACACACACACAAAAAAAAAAAAAAAAAGGCCTCTAGTACCGGTGAATGGGCTGGTTAGAAAATACTAACCGCAGCTTTAGAGACTGAGTGTAGCTTTCACCCTCTCCCCTTTTAATTATAATACCATAGGGGTTGCAGCAATGCAAAACCGAGAAGCTTAGAGCTTATGCGCCTTCATGTAGTTAATCTGCTAATATTCAACAGGAACTTAGTGTAAACCCCTTTCCTGTGCACTTGCGGGTGAGAGAAGGAAGCAGTGTTGTTTATCAGACGTTACAAACAGGCTCATCCACCCCCCCAGTGATACACCTATCTAATCTATATATACACACACATACGTACACCCTGCACAGCCCTCTCAGTCTTATAACTGAAAAAAATAGCAAAAAAGAAACAAAAAACCACAAGGACGGCGACCACATGACAACCGCATAACTACATTATAAGAGAACTGCAGAACAGATAGCATGTTCGCATTTTATTTTTTTTTTCACGAAGACAAAGAGAATCATTATAGTTAATGTAAACATTCAGCGCTCTGCTCGGAAAATGAACCCTTTAACTTCTATATCGCCTGGTGTATACGTTAAGTGATGTATGTCCCTGAGCGCGAGATGACAGACCTTTAATATAATAACATTGTGCCGTTTTTCGGTCTCAATTAATAGTGCGGGGGAGAAAAAAATGCATTTCATTTCCTATATGAATGCTTTATAAAGTGATGAATGCGCGTGGACGCTTCCATATCGATGGGGGGGGGGGGGGGGGCGAGCTTAGGGCAGGTCACAAAGGGCATTTGGCTTAGTTTCTCTAACATCTGACAGGCTCACCAGGTCAGGACTTGCTTTAGTTATTTGGTAAATTCTGTATTCTTCTCTAGATTTTGTATGGAGTTTCGACTTTTATAGATTTTTTTTTTCTTGTTTAATGTACAAAACTTTTTGGGCTGTATTTTTAAATGAGCTTTTCTATAAGTATTAGGCTAGGTTCACACCATGTGAAAATGACGGGTGTCTTTCATTACAACGGCCGTCGTTGCACAAATTACAGACGTGATTTTTTTTTTTAAATAATGGATGTTATTTGTGCAATGATGGACGTCATTTTTACATAGTGTTAACCTAGCCTTAGACCTTTTTCTAAAGCTTTGTTACTGACTATATACACACAGGGTCACACATAGAGGGAGATTTATCAAACTGGTGTAAAGTGAAACTGGCTCAGTTGCCCCTAGCAACCAATCAGATTCCACCTTTCATTCCTCACAGACTCTTTGGAAAATGAAAGGTGGAGTCTGATTGGTTGCTAGGGGCAACTGAGACAGTTTCACTTTACACCATGTTTTTGTTTTGTCTTTTTTTTTGCCAAAATTAGATGCCTTTCTTTATAGTTTTTCTCTGTGTCAACTAAAGATGCTCACCAAATGTTTGACCCCAACCTATGTGTGACCCCAGCCTTACTGTATGTGACCCCAGCCTTACTATTTGTGACCCCAGCCTTACTATGTGTGACCCCAGCCTTACTATGGGTGACCCCAGCCTTACTATGTGGGACCCCAGCCTTATTACATGTGACCGCAGCCTTACTATGGTTGACCCCAGCCTTACTATGCATGACCCCAGCCTTACTATGTGTGACCCCAGCCTTACTATGGGTGACCCCAGCCTTACTATGTGTGACACCCAGCCTTACTATGTGTGACGCCAGCCTTACTACAGTATGTGTGATCCCAACCTTACTATATGTGACCCCAGCTTTACTATTTGTGATGCCAGCCTTACAATGTGTGAAGTCAGCCTTACTATGTGTGACCCCGGCCTTATTATGTGTGACGCCAGCCTTACTATGTGTGACCCCTGCCTTACTATGTGTGACCCCAGCCTTACTACAGTATGTGTGACTCCGGCCTTACTATGTGTGACCCCAGCCTTACTACGTGTGACCCCAGCCTTACTATGTGTGACCCCAGCCTTACTACGTGTAACCCCAGCCTTACTAAGTGTGACCCCAGCCTTACTATACATGACACCGGCCTTACTATGTGTGACGCCAGCCTTACTATGTGTGACCCCGGCCTTACTACGTGTGACCACAGCCTTACTATGTGTGACCCCAGCCTTACTACGTGTGACCCCAGAATTACTATGTGTGACCCCAGCCTTACTATACATGACACCGGCCTTACTATCTGTTACCCCGGCCTTACTATGTGTGACACCCAGCCTTACTACATTTGAACCCAGCCTTACTACGTGTGACCCCAGCCTTATTTCACTTTCACACGGCAGTCACACCTGGTGTAATTGAAATTTATAATTCAGTATTCAGGCAGATTTCCTTTTTTTTAATTTGTGTTGTTTGCACATCTAGTTTTGGCTGATTGACGTCCAATACTGACCAAAATACACTAATGTGATAGTAGCCTAAAACATTTATGTCATGATTCCAACACCCAGATCCATGAGACTACCATTCACTTTTAGGCTATGTTCATACAACATACTTTTCATGAGAAGAACGGCCATTGTTTTCCATTTAAACAAGACCATTCTTTTCATACACCAATGATCTGCATTGAATTCAAGGCAAACAACGGTCGTTGTTCGCTACCGCTGTCAAAAAACTGATCATGTCAATTATTTCCGTCCGTTGTCTATAGACTTCAATGCAATTTTTATTCAAACAACGGCCTTTGTTTGACTCCGAGAACAACGGCCATTATGCCAAATAATGGCCGTTGTTTATACCTTGTGCACACATAGCCTAAGGTTATGTTTACACAATGTTGAAACTGTCATTTTTTTGGACAGCTGTCATTTAACACCATAAAACGGACACAAATAATGATCATGAACATTTTTTTGGTCAAAATTATGGCCAAAAAAGATGTCGTGGGAGCATAGCCTCAGGCTGTGTTCACACAGGTCAAAATGATGGCTGTCTTTATTGGAGGGCCGTCATTTAATGTCAAATACCGGCCGTTATACAAATAACAGCCTATAGTTTAAAATAACGGCCGTTATTTGACTTTAAATGACAATATAAAAGATAACGGGCGTCATTTAGATAATGTGGGAACATAGCCTTATTGTGATCTTGTTCATATAGGTCTTACAGCAGTAACGTGTTCCCAAAAATGCCACTGTTTGATGGCTGTCAAAATACGGCCATACATTTTTGCCATATGCCGCTTGTGTGTAAATTCCAAAATTCCGAGTCCAAATATTTGTGTCTGCAATTTCATAATTTGCTTCAAATCGCAAATGATTAGTGAACGATCAGAGAGATCAAGGAATGACCAGTTATCGTAAAGTCACAAAATCTCTTATCTTTCATGTTATATAATCGGGAAAAATTTCAAATCTTTTTAGAAAAAGTTAAAAATTTTACCGTTTATCTTCAGGCATAGAATTAAATACTTTTGTGTAAAAACTAAAAATGTAAAATCGACCACAAAAAAATAGAGAAGTAATTATTACCAAGAAAGTTGGCCGCCTTATACAAATGTGAGCGCCTTTTATTGTAAGGAACGGGCAACTGCAAAAAATGTTTAACATGCAAACAGGGAGGTAAGTACGTCATTTTTATTCCTTCTTACTTGGAGAAGAATAACTTCATGAGGTGACAGGGTGAAGGGTCACCCTCCTTACTTGAAGAAAGCCCTGTGCCTTAACTCTCTGTAGCCCCATTAATGTTAACATTGTGGTTTCCAGGCTACTGAAGCAGCAGCACCAAATGTTCCACTTAAAAATAGAATTTTTTTTTCCTTTTTTTTAGTCAAAAGAGCTTCTAGATCTTATAAAGCTACAAGCTAATATTCTCTTCGATAATTAAAAAGCTGGAACTTTTTATATGCTATAAATTAGGTCTGATTAAAACTCTCAAGGGTACCGCTACTCCTTGTAGAGATTCAGTTGGTGATGGAAGATGGAGAGGCAATGCTTTCTGGGTAAATGTATGCAAATTAGCATAGGACTCTCTATAGTGCCACCCATGGGCAACTACCCTGTAAGTCAATGTCGGGCCAGTGCAGAACTTTAGAACATGACTAAGGATGTAAGCCAGAACAGATACCCAACTGTAGACCACTGTTTCACAGTTCTTGCCCCCTATCAATATGAGACCAGGTGTCTGGGTAAGATCTCTTTGGTGATATTGTTTCTCCTTATGGAGGTCCAACTAATGTGGAGAGATTTACAGGCAAGCTGCACCATGTGGACAAAGCCTTAAGGTGTTTTTTTTTTTTTTTCCAGCCGATCATGATGGATCTGTTGATGGATCCTATTATTGCCTATGGGATACAAGCTGATGACTAAGTGCATCTGTCTTTATGGGATTTCTTCGGCTCCCTTGAGGTTCATTTGTCAACAATTTTTCAATCATTTTTGATAATTTGTAGAACAAAATAATAATAAAAAAAAACTACATCTGTCCAAATATGTATCTTATATCCAGCTACTTATATATCTATCTATATGATACATGTCTATCTATCTACTTATCTAATTTATATCTACGTCTCCTACTTATCTCTCTTTCTATGCCATTTATCTATTTGCCATCTAACTACTTGTCTCTTATCTCTCTCTCATATCTATCTATTATCTGTCTAGCTCTCATATCTATCTTCTATCAATTATCTATCTATCTATCTATCTATCTATCTATCTATCTACTATCATTTATCTATCTCCTAATCTTCTTTCTCCTATCTATCTATCTATCTATCTATCTATCTCCTATCTATCTATCTATCTATCTATCTATCTATCTCCTATCTATCTATCTATCTATCTATCTTCTATCTATCTATCTATCTATCTATCTATCTATTTATCTATCTATTATCTATCTCCTATCTATCTATCTATCTATCTATCTATCTATCTATCTATCTATCTCCTATCTATCTATCTATCTATCTATTATCTATCTATCTATCTATCTATCTATCTATCTATCTATCTCCTATCTATCTCCTATCTATCTATCTATCTCCTATCTATCTATCTATCTATCTATCATCTATCTATCTATCTATCTATCTATCTATCTTCCTATCTATCTATCTTCTATCTATCTATCTATCTATCTATCTCCTATCTATCTCCTATCTATCTATCTATCTATCTATCTATCTATCTATCTATCTATCTCCTATCTATCTATCTCCTATCTATCTATCTATCTATCTATCTCCTATCTATCTATCTATCTATCTATCTATCTCCTATCTATCTATCTATCTATCTATCTATCTATCATCTATCTATCTATCTATCTCCTATCTATCTATCTATCTTTCTATCCATACCCCCCTCTATGTTCACACAACGTTTTTTCAGCTCCATTTCAAATTACGGCCGTTATTTTGAGTCTAAAATGATGGACGTCATTTAGTTGTCTGGCCTCCCCTTAGTGCACTGATGGGTGTTTGTACATTATTCTAGTTTGGTTACTAATTGGCCTTTGGATGCGGCTTAATTTAAAAGTCCATTGAATTTAATAGTAAAAACGGAGAAAGAACAGTGACAAAAGAACAACTGTGTGTGAACAACTAATAAAAAACGTCCGCTGTTTGCAAAAGAGGTCCAAAAATAATGATCATGTTCATTATTTTGATGTCCGCGGCAAAAACGTCTGTAGTTCTATGCATTGTGTGCATTGGACGTCATCTTTCCATTGACTTCAATGTATTGCCATTGCAGTCAGGTAAATCACGGCAAAAAACAGACTTTTTTTTAAATATCAAAATCTGCCGTCTTTCCTTTTTTTGGACATTGTGTGAACATAGCCTTTATCACACCTAGTACTACCTGTCTGAAGGCACCAAAACTGAAATTAAATTTTTACTACCTTCTTTTCCCTCTTCCATGATTTTCCCTTACTCATTACATTGAATAGAAAAAAACTATTTTTACTATGTGACACACAATCATTTCTTGTATTGTTTTGCATAGTTTTTCTGCTCTTTTACCCAAGTAAAAAAAAAACAAAAAAAAAAAACAATAACACGAGATCAGACTGATACACAGTGTTTACATAAGACTTTGTCTCTGTTTTACAGTTTCCCCGATGAACGTTTGTCCCTCATAAAAATTTATTAGAAGGAATTTTTTAGCCGCAACAACGTTTTTATCTGGTTCGGCAGTCAAAGGGTTACCGCTGGAATTGTACCATTAAAATGTAGTTTTTTGGTCCAGATCTCAGGAATGTCACTCATTCAGATCGCTGAACCTTGACAGCTACACATGTGGCAAGTTCCTCCTATTAGACTCGGCCTGTGTTCTTTTTTTTTTTTTGAAGGGGGGGGGCAAGTTCATTCTTGTGCTATTTGCCACCTTCAATTTTATTTCAATTAACAGTTAATATGAGTACGGTCTCATGATAAATAATGGATGACCCTGAATAAAATGTGTGATGGTTCTATTAATCCTCTCATTCACCTGCATAAATGCCTATGTAATTATGATGCAATCCACTTGCCTCCTCCATTGCTGACTTGCAAAGTTTACTTCTTTTTTTTTTTCTTTTTTGCTTTACATAACATTACATGACATAAAAGTATGCAGGAGGCTTCAAGGTCTGTTTATTGTTATTGTTTATGATTTTTTTATTGTTTATAAATTCAAAAGTATTTACATAATAATAGAAGTATCAGCTCCATTCACTTTTACGACTACTTGGCGAAATTTAAGTAAATAAGTGCCGGGTCACACTATTTGCGCACGTAGAGGAACACCCACATGGATAAGATTTATAAAATCTCATTCGCTCGCTGCAGTAAAAAAAAAATAGACCTGCGGCGCAAATTTTGAAACACTTAGCATGTCCGTTTTGGCGTTGGAAATGCGTTGGTCTCATTGCGGGTTGTCCTCGTTGACTTTAAGGCGGAAGACAAAATAAATGGATTTTGCTGCTATAAAATTGAACAGATTCACAAGGAAATGCGCACGTCTTCAAAAACATTTAATTTGTTAAAAAAAATGTAATTTGCATAATCCGCACCAAAAAGTATACACAAAATTCACCCCATAAAATGAGTAAGGTTTTTTTCTGCTACAGCTTTAGGACTACGTCTATTTAGGTGAAAATACGAAAGTAATTTCATAATTACGAGCGTAAATGAAGAGCATGATCATAAGTATCAAAATACAGACATATTTTTGCCTCAAAAACATTGTGTGAACATACCCTCAAAGTGGCAGAAAAACAGCACTTTTTTACGTTTGCCATTGGCCTCTTGATCACAAACTACTTTAGTTATGCTGTTTTTCCTCATAGGACTTGAAAAATAATACACACCAAAAAAATGACACATAACGAAACAACTAAATATAAAACTAACAAACACCAAAAACACTTTGTAAAATGCAGAAAAGAAATGTAATTCATGCCATTTGTTTGTAAGAAAAATAAAAAAAAGAACTAAAAAATGTGCGCAAAATCCTAAAACTGCTAAACGCCTGGTATTTCCATTACGAAAATACTAACTTGGTGACTACCAGAAAATAAAATAGAGATGCATGGAGACAAGTCAACTACATCTTCTTTATTATTATTATTATTATTATTTTTTTTTTTTGTAAGGTGAGACCTAAACATAATAAAGTCACAAAAAAAAAATCTCATCATATAAGGCCCAACCCTAACTCTAACTGAAAATGTTATTCTTTTATTTATTTATTTATTTAGATATTTTGTACTTATTAGTTTTAGGAATCAAAATAGATAGAATATATATATATATATATATATATATATATATATATATATATATATATATATATATATTAATATTACATTTAATCATGTATTTATCATTTATATTTATTTTTTATTTTATTTTTTCATTTACTTTATTTTATTTATTTATTTATTTTCAAATCACAAATTCAGAATTTGTCAAATGTAACCGGAACAGAATGAGTATATTGCAACAAAGTTAGGATTACAGCATTGGGGGAAACAATCAAGATTTCTAACGTTATGTTAGCATTTTTAACATAGTGACAGTATTAGATCATATAATCGCAATGTTGTATAATAGGCAGAGAAATCCTGATGCAAATTCTCTACATTGCCTCCTGTACAGTCTCGTCATATGGGACCGAGAGACCTCTTTGGCTTTTGGGCCTGGGGTACTATTGCAACCTTTGCCCCCCCTTGTAGTTAGTCCCCTGATATAAGGCATCATTCATGTTGCTTAGAATGTATAGTGCATGTGTCATGTTCTTGGCTAGCATCCATGGTGTAAATTGTAATGTTCGCACTCTTTGCTCTATGTAGTATCGTCTCTATGTATATGTTACCTGTAATTCCTTATTTTACCATGTACGTTGCTGCAGATGACGATGGAGCTATATAAACCGGTGTTAATAGTAAAGACAAGTGTAGAGTCTGCCTAGAATTTGAGAGAGCTCCCTGTCCCTGAGGTGGCTCAGAAGCCTCTGACTCTATGGAGGGCTATCCTGTGAGTGGAACCCCTGACCACCGGTGACGTCACGGGGCCCAATCAGGGATTCTCCAGAGGACCAGAGAGAAGAAGGAGAAGGGGAGGGGGGGCATGGTAAAGTGGGGGAAAGAGAAAGAGAATGGAACGCTGGGGAAAGGTGAAAGGTCAACCTGGGAGCTCAGTGGTGACCACGTGATAAAGCAGAGGATGCACAGTGTGCTATAGAGCCTGCAGCTTAACCCCTGCAGCACAAGCCATTATTACTGCATGTATATTTAATGCACAAGTCTATGGCATCTGTGTGCGCTCTATCACTGAGATAAATAAAGAAGGCCTGACCCTGATTCTGCCAGACAGGCCCGGCCCTGTGTGCAACTTGTGCAAAACTCAATCTCACCCACAATGCACAAATGCTACAGTGTAATACACGTATGACACATGCATAGTCCATGGCAATCTAGAAAAGTTGCCGTGCATCACATAGAGTGGCCATTGTGCTATCCTGTATGTTTTGTATTGTTAAATGTATAAATCCTATTCAATTCTATGGAACACAAACAGATACATATTGCATTGCTCTGTTATGTCTGGTCTAGTTCTTTATGTCTTCTTATGCCTTATGAATATGTAAGTGAATCCTATCGATGTCTATGGGATTTGAACTAATGAAAAAGTAACCAAAGAGACGTGTTAGTTTGATAATGTTGTATTGTTACATTTCTTTGTAACTTTCACTCGACAAAGGCCGATACATCGCTTTGTGGAATAAAGATGGCATTTACTACGGTTTCGCTGCCTTGGATTTTGTTGTATTATTACAATGTGTTTTTGTTAATTTTGGTTCAATATTTATTTTTACAGCCGGCCCAACAACCGATACATGAAATGATAACCGTTCGGAATTTGATATTTAAATTTTGATGTTTATTATGTTTTTTTTTAAGAATACAATGTATCAGTTTTCCAACAACACAGCCCATGATAGGAAATGCATCAGGCAATAGATGTGGGAAGCACAAATACAGGGGATTTAGGTTTTCCTGAGTGAACGAAAACATTTTGTCAGAAATTTTGGATTTCATAGAATCTTCTTTTTGTTCTTTTTTTTTTTTTTTTTTTTTTTTTGCTTTCAATATAACAACCTCACTGAGATCAATAGTACTGTGAACTCTGCCTGACTCACAAGAGCAGCCACATATGACTTGTCTGCATGCATGAACAGGATTATATTACACACACGTGATGTGCACACACAGATATATATATATATATATATATATATATATATATATATATTGCACACACAATGCAACACTACACATGGTAAAAATAAACCCTAATCATTTATTGCAGACAAAAAAATCAGGATGATTTGCATTTCAACTTCTTGTTTATAACTAGGCCTAGTATATATATGTATATATGTATATGTATATTATGTATATGCACGAAATAGGGAGTAATGTACAATGCTGCAGTCTATGTTGGCATCAGGGAACAAATACATTAATTCCATGCGTTGTAGTCAGTAAATTCAGTGACATGAAGGCACAGATGTAGCTCATAGGCTGTGTTCACACATTGCCAGCAAGTGCTATAGTGTTGATACAAGGTTTATGCTGCTTTTTATTTTTTTACTATTGGGGAGGAGGGGGGTATATGAACAATTCTTACATTAAATGAAATATCTTATCTTTTTACATAACAATGTTGCTCCATTGAGGTTAACGGAAATGCCATGCAATAGGTAGGCCGCAATGGCTGTGAATGAAGGATTTGGGGTTTTGTATATTGACTATTATTATCATATTGTATTATCGGCACCTGCAAACCTAGGGCACAGTATGTAAAAAAAAACGATTGAGTTAGATCACGTTCATTCCTATGGGACAAAGTGCTCGCAGGACGTACCCTTCTTATACAGCATATATGAGGCTGATGACATATTATATAAGCACTAGTAGTATGCCCTTTATAGTAACATTTGGGGTCTGCCACTTTGCATTATACTGTAACTGTATAATGCACCAGGCCAAATCAATAGAATTTATACTACAAGAATAACTTGTGTTGTTACTTGTCTGTTATTTAGGTTCTATGGACATTGATAAGTATGTATTACTAATGTCACTGTCCCTCCTCCTCCTTCTTCTCCTCCTCTAACCCCAACCCAAGCACATAGCCCCCCCCCCCCCCCTTCTTTCTTCACTCCCTGCCCTGGCTGCAGCTCTTGGCAATACTACAAACAAGGGGATTATAGAACATATACATGTGTCAGGCTGTAAGCAGAAAGGTAGCATCCTCATGTGTGCTTAACCCTCTCAGTGCCGGCGCAGCATGGAGGCCTGCAGAGTGATCAAAGAGTCCTATTTAAAAACTTTGCAAACTCTTCAGCCTGGATTATAGAAAGTGAGATATTCATGTACTGGTGTACACAACGCACAATGTGTTATGTCATAGGAAATAGATAGATAGATAGATAGATGATAGATAGATAGATAGATAGATAGATAGATAGATAGATAGATAGATAGATAGGATATAGATAGATAGGAGATAGATAGATAGATAGATAGATAGATAGATAGATAGATAGATAGATAGATAGATAGGAGATAGATAGAAGATCCTGATGGGATCAGGGACTGATGTGAATATATTCCCTGTACAGAGCCGCAGTATATGTCAGAGCCATATAAAAATAGTAAATAAATGTTCTAGGCTATAAGAAATAATGCAATCTAGAGTAAAGCAAAGAGAACATCAGAAACAGAACTGTATATCTATGCTTCATACTATAGGCCTGTAAGCATGGCAAAAATATAACCAGAGGTGTAGGCCTTTTATTCTTATTGGACAGTTACATTTAAACATGTGACACATAGTCATTTATTATAGGGGGGAATAAAATTTCATACGGGGCTATGTTATAGGCCGGGAAATTCACTTGTAGACATGGCCATACCTTTAGACTGGATTAGGCTTTTTTCTTAGCTTTGTTTAATTTTTTTCAACTTTTGAATTAAAGGGATCTGTAGGTGATATGGTTCTTTCTAAGGGAGACCATTATTTTCTTAACAAATTGGAACAACATGTGTTATACGTTGATCTACACTATATGATTCCTCCTGATCCTGCACCTATAAATACAACTCTTTCCTCCCTTTTATTACAATGTATATGGTAATATATATATATATATATATATATATATATATATATATATATATATATATATATATATACTCCCCTCACCTAGTGTCTCCCTCCCCTCATCTTGTAGATTGTAAGACCTGGTGGGTCCTCTCCTCCTATATACCAGTCTGTCATTTACTTTATTCCTGATTATTCCTTGATTCTCCTTACGATTTGTGTATTAACCCCCTTATCATATATGGTGCAATAATAACAATAATAGGTTCATCTCTGCTTCTACTACTAATAGACAAGTGCCCACAATAGACATGATTTGTCTCTATATT